>NW_027551570.1:936286-981546 GCF_008692635.1 Crocuta crocuta
TAATATATAATATATATTAAGTATATATAGATATGATTTAATATATATATAGATTATACATATTAAAGATTTATAGTAAGATTTAAGTACTTTATTTAATTTAATTTTTTTTGCATTAACACACCTATTGTGAGGAAATATTTCTTCCTCACTTGAAGATAGTAAAAAATGAATTGATGTTTCCAAAAGGGACTTGAAGTCCATAGATGAAGTTCATGTAAGAATTAAAAAAGAATCACTATTATCTCAATGTCTCCTAAAAAGATGGTTTTTTAAAGGCATAAGTAAATTATTTTATTTTTTTAAGCTTTCTAAGCATGTGATGAGAAAGGAGAGCCAGGAAAAATGAAGACACATAAGAAGCCATGGATGTGAAGTGTTCCTGAAATAAAAGTAGTATTTATTTTTGAAGTGCGTGATGTTAAAATTTGGGGGAGTTTCATCAATCACTTGCAGGACTCTTTAGGAAGGAGCAGGATCTTTTGATTTATTGTCAAAGCCAAATAGGCTATCAGAAACTGAAATTCCTTTGCACTGTGATAAGAAGATATTGCTTGACTTTGATGAAAATACTGAGTCCAAGTTCCACCTTTGGTATCAGATAGAGCATTTAGGGAAACTAGGTGTGCCAGACATACCATAAATGATTTAGTAAGAATTGATAAGGTAATATATAAAAAGGGGGATTTGGGTCCATCCACATCAATGGTTTAGCACCACATCCAGGTCTTTCTTTACTCTAGGCTATCCAAAGAAATACCCAAAGAAAATTCATCACAAAGTTGCTTCTTTTAGAATCACGGAAGTATAGATTTTCAGAGTACTTCAGTCTTCATTTAGGTAAAGATTTGTAGACTTAATTGTGTCTATCTGCTCACACACTGTCTCTTCTTTTCCTTGACTGGGAACTCTGTTTATTTAGATTTAAAGTATAATAAGAAGGTGAATGCATTTGTTAGTTTAATGCAACCCTGACTGTTGTGTAAATCAATCAAAAGATGTATAGTAGGTCTAATAATCGATATTTTAATTTTTCCTGTGTAACACCCAAGATGTGTGTACTTCATCATTGACATCTGTCTTCCAAGTGGTGATTTCAGAAAGTCAGGCCCTTGCATTTTGTGGTGTTAACATCTTTAGAGTGTGGCTTCCAAGGTGATTATGCTTGTTTGCATCCAGTGGACAGAAGAGAAAAAACCTAGAAGACTGTGCTTGGGACGTTTTAGTAAACCAGGGCAAGACATATTGCAGGTCCCTTATACTCACAGTCATTGTCTATTATCAACCACATAGCTACCTAGGTGTAAGAAAGGTGTAGTCTGACTGTTTGCCAAGGAAAAAGAAGAAATAAGTTTCTTTTGCGAATTCCTGACATT
The DNA here is from genome assembly GCF_008692635.1 of Crocuta crocuta. Classification (NCBI taxonomy): domain Eukaryota; kingdom Metazoa; phylum Chordata; class Mammalia; order Carnivora; family Hyaenidae; genus Crocuta; species Crocuta crocuta. The sequence continues at coordinate 937,663 of NW_027551570.1, forward strand.
GTGCTCCCAGAAAGTGGCTAGTATATTACAAAAATGATTCTGTTTGGTTTCTGTGGTAAAGATAGAGAATCATGATAGAGGATCATAGAAGAAAGTAGGAAATCTGCTCTATCAGGGCTTTTTAAAAAGCTTTTCTCCCCTTCTGGAGGATATATATTTTTTTTTTCCTAAACATCTTTGTTAAAGACAGAGCTATTTGAAAAGTTCTTCATGTTGTAATGGAAGGATCATGAGTTTTGGAGACAAGAAGACCTGGTTTTCAAATATTTACTCTCTGACTGACTCCTTATGGACTTTGGGCAAGTCACTTAGACATTATGAATCTGTTTCCTCATCTGTGAAATGAATATAATAAAATCTAATTTTGGGAAAATCCCTTCAGCAGCACGTAGAGTATATTAGTTGGCAAATATTTAGTATTTGCTGTTTTTATCATTATCAGGGCACCTTTATGTTCTTTTTTCCGTCACCTGAAAATCTATGGAAAGAATTTGATTAGTTATAGTTACCCTAAGCTATTGTAACAAGAAGGCCTTAAACTAAAGAGACTTGAGAACATGGATGTGTAGTTCTCTTACTGGTCTTTCTGCACTGAGAATTTCTGGTTGTCTGGTTCTGTGTGGTTTTGGTGATTTAGCAAGTCATGGCCATTGCAGACATGAGGGATATTGAAGACCAGAGGGTAGCCAGTTTAAAATACTAATCTATAGAGGAAAGGCTAAGTTAAAATTAGACTCTTATTTAGTCTTTATGTAAAAACTTACTTTCAAAGTAACAAATAAATCATTTTACTCAGTAAAGTGCTTATAACCTTTTGTACCATTGCTCTGTTTTAGAGATTGGGAAAATTTCAGGTGAAATGGTTTATGTTGGATATATGAATAAACTTAAGAGACTAATGAGGAGGTGTGCCTTCACTTTTTTAGCTTGTTGCTTCCAATACCAAGCTGTATCACCTCTCTGTAAGAGTGGCATTTATCATGAGGGTGTGAGAGAAGCAATCTTGATTAAATACAGAAATGTGGAAGACATGTTAATAAGTAAAGTATTTTATGTAACTGTAAAGAGTGTATTTTTATATGATAACATATAATTAGTTCAACAAATAGATATAGAGCAACAACTGCTATAGGAAATCATTACTGATAGGAAAAAAAATCCCTGAAAATCTGAAAGGATTAATATTAGATGGTTTGTTTATAGGTTATTTTATATTATCCCTTCTCTTTATTTAAACTTTAAAGATTTTCTACTCTGAGGATTTTGTTTAAAAAAAAGTGAAAGTATTTTCAAACAACTCATTGATGTTATTGAAAATATTTATTCATCTTGCTGCTTTTATGAATGATAGAATCGAACTGCAGGTCTGTTTCCAGATATCCACGTATACTATGGAAACATATGTTAGTGGAATTAGATAATAGTGCTCAGTTCAGAATGATAGTGTCAAATGACCAACTTTGCATCTGGAGGCCTCCTAAATTGGCAACTCCATGACCAAGCATTCATAACCTTCATTTATTCCAGACCTTTCCAAAATCCATCGTTTTAATTGATTGATTAAGCATTAAATTATCCTATTCTGTATTACAGTTGCCAACAATATATTTGTTATAAAATCCAGTAGACACTTCCATGTTCTCTTTTTATCTGACATGGTGGCAGCAGTCAGGAATGATAACCATTCCTTTCCAGAAGTTGTTATCTCTCAGGATTTCCATGATAGGAGAGTCTTCAGGGGGTTATCCTATTTTCATTCCTGCATCTTCTTTATCTCTTTTTCTTGATCCACTTCCTGTAATGCCTATCTATATTTGTAATGCCCTGCAGCGTAAACGCTAGTTGAATACATAAATATTTAAATGAATGAATGAATGAATGAATAAATAAATAAATAAGTAAATAAATGTAATCTTCAACCTAAAGGAGAGACGCTAATAGCTGTTCAGGATTTGGGAGCACAAGGAGCCCAAGGAGCATGTGGAACCCTTCCGCTTGGAGGATGGCAGGACTCACCACGCAAAGGTGCAAATACAGCATTGGCTAAGCAGCCTCCAAGAACAGTAGCTCCACAATTCCTTATTGAAAACGGAATTTTGGAACAATTTTGTAAACCTGATGGTTGATTTTTCTCCTGGTTTCCGTGCAGCTTGAATCACTGACTCATTCTTGAAGTTCTTTTGTTGTTTTAATACATTAAATTAGCTCATTACAGCTGAATATGTAGTGGAAAATAGCATCTGTTTACACTGTAATAATATAAAAATTACTTACTAGTAACAGAATAAAGAGCAATTTGCAAAAGCTAATCATATTTGTGCACTTGTCTGCAAAAAGTAAATTGTTAATGTATGCCCAAGGGAGGAATCGCTTCCTGGTTTAAGCATTGGGAGTCGTGATATTAACCAGGCATCACTTAGACAACTCTGGTGTTCAGGATTGGATACAAATATCCGAACTTTTCATGAAAATATAGATGTTTATTAATTTTGTTTTGACCCTGGTAAATTCAAACAATGTGAAGATTCACACAGTATTGTAGACAATCCGATGGTTAGAAATTTCTTAATATTTAAAAAGTCAAAAATGTTCTAGTAAGTCTTCTACAGAGAAAACTTTTTTTGACTTTTCTTAGTGCTAATCACAAATACTGTTGGAAAAACATGTCAAAAGTCTCCCATGCCCCCCCCCAAAAGCAATAAAATGAAAGGTCTGTTTAAAATTAAAAATTGGGGTAGCTGGGTGGCTCAGTCGATTAAGCATCCGACTTCTGCTCATGTCATCATCTCACGGCTTGTGAGTAGGAGTCCCGTGTTGGGCTCTGTGCTGACAGCTGGAAGCCTGGAGCGTGCTTTGAATTCTGTGTCCCCCTCTCTCTCTGCCCTCCCTCCCTCCCTCGTACATGCACGCTCTCTCTCTCTCTCTCCCTCAAATAATAAATAAAAATTGAAAATTAACATTTGAAAAAATGTAGAAAAGAACCTTAGATTTAGTAATCTTACTGAGTTGTGGGATTTTGTTTCCTCACATGTAGAAGCCAGAAAGTACTTAAATTTTATAGTTGTTGACTTGTGAACGTCACATGCATAACCATTTTTAAAACCTGATTTACAGAACAAACCCTTTCTCCTTTGGTCATCACAGATAGAGGGTTTTTGTTTTGTTTTCCTCCCACATTTATCAGGGTGGGGAGAAAGAAACCTGGATGAAGTTAATCTTTAAATTCCCTTTTTCCAGATGCCAGGGTGAGACCTATTCATCTAAGAAGGTCTTACTTCAGACATGTTAATAATATTCATTAAGCACAGCTCCCTTTTACATTTAGTCAGCCCTTGATTAGTAGTCTCCTCTTGCCTTGTTGCTTTTGACCTACCCTTTAATAAGATCTATGTAAGTGGCTAATTCCATCCACTACAATTTTAACTGAGAGAACAACTGACTGCCATGTCTGGAGGCCACCTCATCACGAGCTTCAGGAGTTGGACTTTTACCACTCCTCATTTTGCTGCTCTAGTGAGAGAACTTTTATCCTCACGAATCTAACCTCTAGAGACCCAATGCGGAGACAGGACATTCTATGCATCAGAGAGAAATGTGTCGTTTATTCCTAGTTAACTTATGTTGGTGTGAAGATTAAAAAAGGAATGATTCACTGTGTGACTGAAGCTTGAAGATTTTGAGCACTTTAAGGAAAGACTTGTTTTGAAGCTAAGTGATGAAGTATACTTTAGCTCAATGAAGAATTGGGAAATACGTTATCCCATACACAACCAGTCAGTCTTCATTCACTCATTCAAATGTTGCAGCTGATTAAGGATTGTGTTTCAGTGGTGAAATGGGAAAAAATCTTTTATTTGCCTTTCAAATGGCATTTCCCAGTGGCTTCAGTTACCATCTGTTTCTGATAACTCCCCAGTTTAGCTCCAGCCTAGACTTCAGCTCTCAGCTCCAGACCTCATAGATAATTTCAGAGCCCATATTTTACATAGATGTTTTAAAGACTCCTGAAACTCAACGTATCCCAACCCCACTGATGCTCTTTCCCCAGCCATTTAGACCTCTTTCACTACCCGCAGTTCTAGGGATGGAACCTCCAATCACGTGTCTGCAAGAAGCAGAAACCTGCGAGGGCGTGTTTGACCCCACCTCTCCAAGTTCAACTCTTGACATCTTTAACTCTCATAGTAAGCAAATCTGTGTGCTCTTCTCTCTCTTGTCTTTCATCATCTGATTCTTACCTGTGGCCATCTCTTCCTTGCGCCACTGCAATAAGAATCCTCCTCTGCCCCTCCCCCACTCTAGCTCCCCTCCTCTCATCCAGCGTTCTTTGCTCCTCACAAAAATGCAAAATTTTTTTTTTGCATTTTGCATTGTGTATTCCTGTGTTTCGGAAAGCCATCAGGCAACCTTCCGTTTGAATACAGAGTGAAGAATAATATCCTTAACCAAGCCTGCAAGGCTGTCTGTGCAAGAGCTGACTTGTGCCCAGTAATACTTCCTGATGCCTGAAGGCTTCACTTTTTGGGATACAAACAGATACCACATAGGTTTCCATACTTTGTTTAGAACATCAACATCGCTTTACTGGTGCTGGTATGGAAAGGACTAAACTAAGTAGACCCTCAGAATGTTGCTAATAATAGTATCTAAAGCATGAGCCCAGGACAGACTATCAGTGAAATTCTGTGAAATAATGACCACAAAAATCAAAAAGATTTTTTATTCATGAGCTTCGTATCTATGCACTATTTAGTCTACTTCTATCTTTTGCAAAGGGAGCCACTATAAAGTTGTATGACAGGTTGTTTTCCATGTTCTGGTCTGTGTTGGACTGGGAAGAGGAGCTGCATCTGTGGTCTTTGGAGTTAGGCAGGTGCACACCTTGCATTGCCCTTACTCTGTGGTTGAGTGGCTCTAGCTTCCAGAGTCTTAATCTCTCCATTGATAAAATGCCCATGGTAAGTGTAATTCCCTCATAAGTCTTTGAAGGAATGGGCGCAAATGTTCATATAAAGCCTTTAACACAATACCTCGCAAAGGTGAGCATTCCCTAAATGCCTCATATAAGCATCTACTTTGTAAAGGAGCAGCTTGGCTTCCTTAATGTATTCATGACACACTGAGCTCCTCCACCAAACATCACTCAGGGAAAAAAAACCTTCTGGCCAGAATTCCACCGAGGACTGCTGAATGCTCACGGGGAATGCTGTGCTAGTCACACCTCGTCATTCGTGGAAGTTTTCTCCAAGCACTAAACTCCTGGGATTAGAGTCGGTAACACAACTCCCGTACCCAAGGTCGATCAGGGAAAATAAGTATTTTTTTATGCAAGGGGAAGAAATTTTGGTATAACAAGAAGTCAGGCATTTATGCATGCCCAGATGAATCAGTCTCCTGGGTCATTGCCATTGTCTCTTCCCAGCTCACCCTACCTTCAAAAGTTAATCCAAGGCCAAAGCCATTTCTTTCTGCAACTTTGGTTGTAGGAAGTTAAAAACGACAACAAAACACTTTTTTCTGCCCACCAAATATTTTCCTAAGTCCAAGAAGAGACCATTATTAGAGAAGTTGAGTGATCTTGCTGGGTTTTGCCCATAAAATATCTCACCTCAGATCTCTTGGGTCAAAGGAGTGTCTTGAGGTGGGTCCAGTTGGCATAACTTATCTTATTTAAAAGTATTTTGTTTTCTTTTTCCTAAACCTACAGTTTCCACAGAATAACAGTTTATTCACAATTTTTTTTTATTTTCAGAGTTTTAACCTAGGCACCAAATTGATTTATACAGATGAATATTAGCTTTCTTTTATTTTGACCAAGAATAGCCATTTGTTTTTATTATTGAACCCCCATACAAAGAAACCTTAGGTACTTTGAGATAATTTATTTCATTGAATTGTATGAAATTCAATTCTAATCATTGGCATTTTTTTTCTCCTTTTGTAGATATTCTCTATATAGTGTGGAGTTTAACCTCTTTGCAATAGGATTTGGGAGTGATTTTCATATTTTTTCAAATCTTTTTACTCTATGGTATTTTTTATAGAGGTGTGTAATGTAATTTATCAGTCTGACTTGTCTTTGTTCTATTCCCATAACTACAATAACATCTGGCCACAGTTCTGTGAGTCCTTTGTGAATGAATGGACAGCAGCTGGAATACAGGTGGATTATACCTATAATGGTCTAGGTTCTTGGCGTTATATGTGATCTCATTCTTCATCTTCTCCTAGTGTACCCAGTGCTTCAGAAAACTCTTATGGTGTCCGTCACTGACAAAACATCTGCCTCAAATATAAACCATTATTTTGTGAACCCAGTAAATCCTATTAACAGTTGTATGTTAATTGCATGTCTGAGAGGTGACCTTTGGGACAAGTTCATTAAAGTTGCAATCAGAACAATTCTTAAATTTATGAATGAGATACGAGACATGCTACAAAATTGGGGTGCCAAGGTATCTCAGTCAGTTAAGCATCCAACTCTTGATCTCAGCTCAGGTCATGATCTTACGTTTTGTGAGATTGATTCCCACAGTGCAGAGCCTGCTTGAGATTCTCTCTCTCCCTCTATCTGTGCCCTCTCTCTCTCTCTCTCTCTCTCTGCCTCTTCTTTCTGCCTCTCCTTCACTTGCCCAAGTGTGCGTGCACGTATACCTTTTCTCTTTCTCTCTCAAAATAAATAAACATTAAAAAAAGAAATACTACAAAATTATAGAGGGAAGTCCTCCTTTCATTTATGAAAATGTAGGGAATTTAATCATTTTTCCCAATGGAAGATACTCTTTTTTGGCAAATACATGGCATATATTATTATGTGGGTTTTCAGGGAGGAAAATGGGTTAACAATAGTTAATTTCTCTTTATTGTTTTAGAACATAAAATATTCCATGTTGAAATGTCAAAATAGCATTAACAAAGCAATAGCATTCTCTGAGTAATGTAAATTGCTATATAAGAATTTAGTCTTTCAAATAAATCTTAAAAGTGCAGAGTCATACTGGAATAATTCATTGCATTTTCCAGATTAAAAAAAAACTCGTTAGTTATTTATCAAAATTTTAAAAAAGCGAAACAATCTCCATATTATTCCTTTGCTACATTCCACGCAAAGAGAGCTCCTGTAAGTAGCACAATTTGCAGTTGATGATAAGCTTCTCCCTGAGAAAAAATAATAGTTTGTGTTTGTGCCAGATGCTTTTCCAGCATTAAGTGCCATAAAAATCCCCTAAAGTGTGTTCAGCAGATAAGGCAAAGTGCCAAAGAATAGCAAAGAATTAAGTTGAACCCTGTTCACACAGAAAATCCATTGAGACACCATGTGCATATTTCCATTTTAAAATCAAAATGTGAAATTAATTCAACATGCATTTAATAGGCATCTATTTAGAGATCCATCCTAGGTTCTAGGGACCTAATGATGAGTAGAATCAGGTCTTTCTCTCTCTGTTGAGAAATTTATTCTCTACTGGAAGAAACAGACATTTAACCCTTCTTAAGTCAGTGACAAGTGTTAGAATGCAGCCATACCCAAGACTGCGGGAAGAGGTGATGCGTGATGAGCAGATAGATATCTGCCAAGCAAGTAATGGTTCTCCAGGCAGAGGGAAGTTGTCCTGCAAAGGCTTGAAAATTAGTTCATCTGGTGGTATTTCCCGTAAGAGAATACAAGGGAGGGCTCTGCCTCACTGATCTACATTGCAAGTGGTTGTTCTTTCTAGAGAGCTGACATCGTGACTGTGAGGGTCCCGACCATGAGGTTGTGCCAGGGGGCGGGCAGGTTGCCTGGAGGAGGAAGTTGGAGGTTATTTAGAAGACGCATGCACGTCACGCTAGAAAATAAAGATGTTTTTCTCTGTTACTATACCAACACCTACGACAGCTTGACCCTCACCTACAATGAGACTTAACATTTCTAAGTCCCCCCACATTGGAAGTAGTATGTGACAGTCATCCACCGAGCAAAGCATTAAACTCTGGGCATTATGTAAAAGTACTGAACACTTGTTGAGCCGTTAGACAATGTTGTTTCTCTGATTTCTCTTAGTTCCATACAAAAGCCTTTTTGTGATTGTATCACTAGAATTAAAACTCATTTGAAGTATCTGGCTTTCCGAAAGGTCCCGTCAGTGTTGAACAAACTTAGACAAAACCACATGTTCGTTATGACTCCGTTACATCATTTGTACTGGCTTCTAGAGCCCACTGTTAGCCAGTGTCCTCCAGTTGGGACCCCACCATTAGAGGTCAGTGAGGCAGCTATGTGCATTTCAAATACACAAAAACAGTGGTTTCATAGCAGGAGCCAGGCAAAGCCTCTCAAATGAGCTCCTCTCACTCAAATAAGTACTCTACTTTATCACTCACATTAAATACTTGAAAACATTAAATACTTAAAGTTTAAAAATCATGAAGTTTGTAGATGCATTGAGACACTTCGAAAAGTTAAATGAGTCCATCTAGAGTACTTTTTTCACAACTACATGAGTGCTTAGTGACAAGGTACTTTCTTTGCTTATAAAATTAGAGTTACCTAATGTATCTGAGAAATTGTGACATGCCTCTCTTCTTTTTCTTTATTTTTTTTTAAATTTCTTTCTTTCAGTGCATAGTGGTGGTACTGTATAAAATCACTCTACTCATGTAGCATTATCTCTCTTTTTTTCTATTTTTTTCTATTCCTGTGACTCTTACTGTTCGTTTCTGTATTGAAAAGTACAGAAGACAGGAATACATTTAAAGTAAGGCATCAATCACTTGAGCTCAAAGAGAACACTCTTAATTGAATCATGTTTTTCACTTTGGGACTCAGTGCAAGTGAACTTTCATTTTTATTCATTATGTAGTCATCCACTTACATGTTAGCTACATAATCACAAGTTAAAATAAGTTATTAATATTCTTTATGGGACATGTAATTAAGGGAGAAAAATACCTATATCACATCATTTCCCCCATTATATAAAAGAATGTGAAACATAACTGTATCCATTGCAGTAAGGCAAATGTAAAACAATGAACTCTTCTCTCTTTCAGTTTCTTCTTCAGATATTTTGTTAAGTGGAGTAACAGAGAAGATGTTCTCCCAGCTTACCAGAAGGGGCTTTATTTGTCTGCTGGCTAGAAGTTTCCCTCAGTAAAAGCCCTGAGTACATAATAAAAGAAGGTCGACATGACTAACACTAAGTCAGTTTGTTGCAAATAAAATAGTGGGTTAGATACTAGTTATAGTAATGTTTTAAATGTTGTGCTTGATTTTTATTTTTTTTTTCATATGAGTTGGGGATGCCCCAGGCACCCCCCCCCACAAAGGAATCATAGCAAAGAATTCAACATAAAGGTGAAAATAATGGGGATAGAGGGTCGTGCTGTGGCAGTAATCAGCTTGAAGAACAAAGGTAAAAATTGGAAATAGAAAATCATAAGGACTCGGGAAGCACTTCTGTGAGGTCTTAGGATTGTATGGAGATCACCAAGGTTGATTTGCTCTTCTGCACCCATCCCTCTTTGATAGACATTCCCCCAACTGCCTGTGTATCAGAGTTATATTTTATTCCTTGTTATGACTTGGTTTTTCTTGGGGGATACTCATTGTTCATATTTAGTAATTGTTAAATGTTAAGTCTTCAAATGATTAAAGGTTAATCTTAAAAAAAATCTAGACTTTGGCTATTTACTAAGGAAGGGGCCATCTTTGAAGAAAATGTTCTAGCATTTAAGATAAGTGGTTCTGAAACTTTGATATGCACTGTAAGCTTCTGAAGAGGTTGTAGAACCCGGATTGCTGAGCCCCAGACTCACTGCTTCTGACTCAGTAGGCCTAGGATGGAGGTTGAGAATTTGCATCTGTAGTAACCCAGCTGCTGCTGTGGCTACTGGTCAGGGGACCACACTTTGAGAGCTGTGCCTTTATTTCTGTCAACATTAAATGAAGCCGAGAGTTGATAATGAAAGAGTTAAGGTACAATAATTCAGATAGAATATCTGATAGAATATAATAGAAATCTTCTGCTGATATATACAAAAGTGATATTCAAAATATTTAATAAGCTGCTGATCAACTTATATTTTTAAATTTTTTTAACATTTATGCATATTTTGAAAGACAGAGACAGAGTATGAGCAGGGGAGAAGCAGAGAGAGAGTCACACAGAATCCGAAGCAGGCTCTAGGCTCTAAGCTGTCAGCACAGAGCCCGTCCTGGGGCTCAAGCTCACGAACTGTGAGATCATGACCTGAGCCGAAGTCACACACTTAGCCGGCACCCCATCTGCTGCTGACCAACTTTAAATGTGGACTGGCCCTAACTCGTAGGGCTGAGCCTGTACACACTGCTTCACTATTAAACTTCAGTGAGTGTACATAGCATAGAAACAACTGCACGTAAGTAAGTCAAAATGTTAAACTTTTTCCTGAAATAATTTTTTAAGTAATTCTTAAAATATAAATCTAAAGTGTTTTTAGAATTTAGGATGCTATGTCATGTCTGGTCATTTTATTTTTTATCTTCAAAACAACAATCTAAGCCAAAATTAAAAACATCAGGTAATTTATTTGAGAGAGAGAGAGAGAGAAAGAAAGAATGAACGAAAGAGAGAGAAGGGGAAAAGAGAGAAAGGAAGGAAGAGAGGAAAGGGAGGGAGGGAGGGAGGAAGAAAGGAAGGAGGGAGGGAAAAAGAATTCCACTGGCTAACGTATTATCTCTACCCCCTGCCCCAATTAACTACACTTTCTTTTTCTGATGTTGCATTTTAATATGATAATGTTCAATTAACTTTAATACAGTTTCGTATGTGGCAGAATTAATATGATGCCACAAACTAACAAAGACTACCATGTTCCTTTTGAAATCACATGTGTTCATGATTATGAGTAGGTTGTGGGAACTACATGTGTGTGCTAACAATAAACTTAGTTTTTAAAAAATCATATTAAGATACCTTGTATTAAAGTGACGGAGTAAAAATGTACAAGCTATTGGTGCTAATGAGATAAAATGATAGGTGCTTATTAATATTAACATAAAATTATACAGTGAGTTTCATAAGAGAATAGTGATTTATCAAGAAGCCTCTTACATAAAATAAATGATTTTGTGTGTGTGTGTATGTGTGTGTGTGTGTGTGTGTATGTGTATGTGTGTGTGTGTGTCTGTGTTTCAAAAGAAGGAGACTCCTCTCCCAATTTTGGCCACTTAACAATTATTTTTGTCTACTTTGGGACTTGAGTTACATGTAAACTTGAAGCCATTTTGAAATGCTAAAGATAAAATTTGAAGATGAGAACGTATGACCGGCTACTGACGACTAGGATGTGGTGATGACATTTATACTGGCATCATTCTATTCTACAGGAATGTGTGTGCTTATCTTTAATGTCAGCACTTGCCTCTGGGATGACACTTGTTAGGTTTCATGCTGTCATGTGCTGTTTCAAGGTCGGTAGAGTGATGTTTATTATACAATACCTTAATATCATACTCATTATTTAAAAGGAAGTTATCAAAGCCCAGTTTCTATTATTCAGCTCACTCCTGGGTATACTGTGATCATTTGATTCTGTTTCGGTTTTAAAATACAGAATGCTGAAGTGTGTCGTAAAGAAGCAATACACTTATTTAACCTTGGAATCATTCCTGTGAAAAATAATGCATTGTTTGTGTCCTGTGTCCGATGGTTCCCAGGTTTCTGGGAATGACTTGATTCAGAGGCTGCCTAAATTAATAGGAAACAACCCCAGAGGGAACATGAGGCGGGGTACATCCAGTGCCTCTCTGCCCAAAGGAAAAGCAGCTGAGGCCCAAAGAAACATCTCTGACCAACTGCTGCTTTTAAAAAATCTCCCAACAGGACTCCCTCTTAGGCTACAGCTCTGTGTATAGCCACAGAAATATTAGATGAGGCTGAATAATTTATTCAGTCCAGGAAGTGGCTGAAAGGGATACATGGAGCTCGCTGGATCTACTTCCTTTACTAAAACAAGGAACATGCCTTTATACCACACACCTGTATCAAGATGCATCAAGAGTTATGGGGTCAACGTGCATAGGCTAAAAAATTTATACCGGTATAAACCAAGAGCAGTCCAATAAATTCTACAAACATAAAATAAAGATCTAATGTAAAATACCCAGAAAGGGTTATCTGTCTGCATTTGGTTTCCAACTTGTATGCTCACCTCCTCCCCCAATACTTATGCCCTGCACTGTCATAATCACATCGATGCCTCCATTGCTATCGACCCTTCTATAATTTATCATTTCCCCTAAATTCTATATGTCCTGATCTGTCCATAGCACCTTGGATCTTCATTTCTTTTTCAAATTTGGGGAAGGCTTAGTTACCTCTTTTTTAAAAACTCAGATAATTTTTAATTAAAATAATTATTATCAAGATGCTGTGGGAGTATTATTCAATTGAGTGAGTATGCACGTTTTATCATGTTTTTAATAGATCAGGTGTCTCCCTGGGGAGGGAGCCCACCAAGTATTGTTCATTCTGTCACCCCTTCTCTCTGTGACTCCCTGAGCTAATTCACTGGACGGAAACATTGCCTTAGCCGTGCCTGTCGAGAGAGTGTTTTGGGGAGGTGTAAGTACCCTCTTCACTTGCAGGCATTCCTTTGGAGCTAGGAACCTTAAAATGTATATTTTGGAAGTATACATGGAGATAGCACTGTTAATATATACCCTGTGTTTTAATAGGTATTGCATAGAAAACATCCACTGCTAGGTCAGGGATAGGAATGCTGACAGAGAGAAGAGGAACTTTGCTTTAACACAAAGTATGTAGTCCCCTGTCTAGAGAAGACCATCTATATTGTGGATTTTATTGAAAATATATGTTTCCTTCAAAATATAGGGTCAAAGGACTTGATTTATTGAAAAGGGGAACTAGGCAGGAAAAAAAGGGACACGACTCTGTCCATCAAAGCAGCATTCTTTATGTAGAATCAACCCAGTCCAACCTATCACACTGGTTCTTCAATTAACTGTAGCAAGTCTTAACTTCACATTTTGGCTCACACTATGTCTTTTGATGTTATGTGTTGTTGGAAAACTTGTAACTGATGCATGAGTGTCCTCTCTGTTCAAACTGTTTCTAATCTATAATTTCCTTGTCCAGTGTTCTTTCAATAAGGGTACCTAGGCCTTTGAGAATATTTGTCAGAATGATGCAAATGAAGGTGTGGATTATTGATTTACCTATTTAAAAAGATATTATACTACAATCCTACCTACCACAATTGCTGTGATAAAGAGGACCGTGGGTGGTTATTATTTTTTCTGGCGAAATGGAGCCAGAGCAAGGAGTGGAACACAGATTTAAATAAGTCATGGGAGGTGATGGGTAGTCAGACAGACACAGTCTTCCACTGAGATTTCATCTTTGTGAGGTGTCGTTTTTTAAGGGTTTTGAGCTGGGAAACTTTCTAATATAAGAATCTCTCTGCCCACTCCCCTCCCACCCCAAGCCACAAAGGCTTCTTGTTTTCCAATAAACATTAATAAATATGGAATTCTTTAAGATGATTTTCTATCTCAAATAACATGTCTCTCCAGTAACAACAGCAACAATATCCTGTTAAGAAAATATAAGCTTGGGAAAATATATATTACTGTTAAAAAAAAATAAGGCAGAGGTAGAAGAATTGTTTTGGCTCCATTAAGTAGGCAAAAACACATGGGAGCCTCCTGACCATGAACCAGGGCATGGTGTTTAAGGAATGCCACTCCCTTGTATTTCTCAGACTACCTCTGTAGGAAGCAAGGAGAAAGAAAGAATCAGAAAATTGCCCAGCTTCTGTGTACTTCATTTGGACTTAGGCAGTGCATTTGCTTTTGAACTCTTGAACTTCAATTTCAGTCTCCAGGGTGCCCGCTTCCCTTGTTATATGTGAACTTTCCCTTGTAGACACCTGTTGGGGATTGTATTAATAAGACACACTGTAAAATAGAAAACACATTTCTTGAGCCAAGAAGATGAGAGCTTCTCTTTTTTTGGAGGCCTTTGTTAATCTTTGGGAGCCCAGCATCTTCTGTGGCAGAACAAGAGGAATATGGGTATAAATTTGTATTTCTTCCCCACTCCACAAAGAAAATGCTGTTGATGTGCTACTGTTCAGCTACAGTTCTCTTAAGACAAACAATGGAATATTTCTTCCTTCTGTCCCGAGGTTTTAGAACTTGAATCCCATTGCTTTCTAGCATCATTCTCAATAGAACCCTACTGGTTGGCCGTTGGCAGAATTAGCTTGAATGGTACCTATTATTGAAAGGGAGTCTGTATTTGCAGTAATACAGAGAATGCCAGTTTAGAAATGAGCCTGATTGCATGGTTCATTTTGTTCTCCTTTGTAGAGCCAGGCTGCGGCCCACTACAAAGGCACGAAACATGCCAAGAAGCTCAAAGCACTGGAAGCCATGAAAAATAAGCAGAAATCTGTAACTGCCAAGGACAGCGCAAAGACTACCTTCACCTCCATCACTACCAATACCATCAATACCAGCTCTGACAAAACAGGTTAAGCGATGATCTTTGTCGTTGTTGTCATCATCATTGTTTGGGGGTTCCTTCCCTTGTCTAAATCCATGTCTGTTTCCTTATGTTCCTGCCGCATCGACTCATGCGTGGTCCATCTTTCTGTGTAATGGTAATGTTGCCCCTCATTTTTCCAATACCCTTAAGCATTTGATTAAGACAATCACTAGTTATGTTGCAGATTTTGCCTTTGAAATAGTCCTGTGGCTATTTTAGAGGAACACGAAAGCATAAAGGCATTTGAAGCTACGTTTTTGTGAGGTAAACCTGTTCAGTGTGTATTGTTGGCATCCTGTATGCAGCCCCTTAGCCTATAACTGCATGGCAGATTTGATTTAACTGTGAATACATGGCAGCGTATGCCAAATGAATCGAAAAGGCCCTTTCAAATAAGGGCATTATTACTGACAGGACTTCTTCTCATAAATCCCAAATACTGCATTGTTTTAAGTAGTGGCTGTGTGATTCTGGGCTTGTTATGGCTGAGTAACCTTCCCTCTGCATACACAGGTAAGTGTTATTGATACCAATTATTCTTTTTAACAGAGTCTTCACAGGGAAATAATGGCCTCTTGGGATAGCTCCTGCAAATAACCAGTTAATTCATGGCAGAGGAAGCCAGTGGGGTTTCCCAAAGCTGGCGTTTTAAAATATAAGACTACCGGTCCTCAATATTCACATGAAAAGAAGTCCTGTGTGATTCATGGGTGTATGTTTAGTAAATCCTTTTCTAGAACACAGTGGCTGGTACATGTCAGTTGTTTTCTAATCCTTACAAATGACAGTGGTTAGGAAGCATTTATATCATCATCAATAGTAATATCTTCACTAGAAGAGAATATTCCAGCCATAACAGATGAAAATGTAAAAGCTACGGTGAACAAATAGACGAAAACAACTTTGTTATACGTATTACACATTAGACACATATATACCCCTCCAAGGATATAGAGAGATGCTTACTCCTATGTGAATCTATAAGGGATAATAATGTTCACTGTGAGTCCCCATGACATATTTCATGTCCTTGACCTAAGTGTTATGGGTAGTTGCATTATGCCCCCTACTTCCTGAGAACCCTGAGTACTCTCTGAGGCTGAGTATATCTTTCATTTTTGTACCCTAGCATGGTGTAGGTACTGAGTAAAATATCTGTTGAATGACTGCATTTTCTCTCACTCCTTTGGTTCCCTGATTCTTCCAATTTTGTGTCACAATATACTAAACATACTAAAGGGAAAAAGAACTGCTTGTCGTGTTCAGTTCTTTGGTATCCAGAGCAATAGCTGGATTAGGCCATCTGATTAGTTTAAATTAATTTAATTAGGGGAGGTGGTTCTTTTTTTTCTTTTTTTAAATAATTTATTGTCAACTTAGCTAACATACAGTGTATGCATTGTAGTCTGGCTTTGGGAGTAGGTCCCATGATTCATCACTTACGTACAACACACATTGCTCATCCCAACAAGTGCTCTCCCCAATGCCCTTCACCTATTTTCCCCACCCTCCTCATCAACCTTCAGCTTGTTCTCCATTGTATTTAAGAGTCTATTATGGTTTGTCTCTCTCTCTCTGTTTATAGCTTATCTTTTTTCCCTTCCTCTATGGTCTTCTGTTAAGTTTCTCAATTTCCACATATGAGTGAAAACATATGATATCTTTCTTTTTTTGACTGACTTATTTTACGTAGTATAATACCCTCTAGTTCCATCCACATCGTTGCAAATCGCAAGATTTCATTCTTTTTCATTGCTGAGTAGTATTCCATTGTATATATAACCCACATCTTCTTTGTCTATTCAGCAGTTGATGAACATTTGGACTCTTAACATAATTTGGCTATTGTTGATAGCACTGCTTTAAGAGCAGTACATGTACCCCTACGAATCAGCACTCCTTTATCATTTGGATAAATTCCTGGTGGTACTATTTCTGAGTCTTAGGGTAATTCTATTTTTACATTTTTGAGGAACCTCCACACTGTTTTCCGCAGTGGCTGCACCCATTTGCATTCCCACCAACAACACTACCCTTTATCCACATCCTCGCCAACCTCTGATGTTGCCTGAGTTGTTAATTTCAGTCATTCTAACTGGTGAGGGGTAGTATCTCAGTGTGGTTTTGATTTATTTTTCCCTAGTGATGAGCAATGTTGAGCCTCATTTCAATGTCTGTTAGCCATCTGGATGTCTTCTTTGGAAAAGTGTCTATTCATGTCTTTTGCCCATTTCTGCACTAGATTATTTGCTTTTCAGGTGTTGAGTTTGGTCAGTTCTTTATACATTTTGGATACTAACCCTTTATCTGATATGTCATTTGTACATATCTTCTCCCATTCTGTTGACTAGCTTTTAGTTTTGCTGATTGTTTCCTTCATTGTGCAGAAGCTTTTTATCTTGATGAGGTCCCAGTAGTTCATTTTTGCTTTTATTTCCTTTGCCTTCAGAGACATGTCTCCTTCTTACCATTTGTATTCCAAAATAAATCAGAGGCACCTACACTGACAAATTGGAGTTTTCTTAAAACTACTGCAAGTCCTTTTTATTACTGTCTGCTTCTTCATATTGATTAGGAAGAAGTACAACCCTGAAAATAATATGGGTCTCTGAGCTAGTTTCCTAGAATGGCTAAATACTTGGGGGCATAAGGAGGGAGAAATAAGACTCTAGAATCAAGGATCATGTATTTTTCAACAATAAATTTTAACCCTACTGCTTAATATACAGGCTTTTTTGTGATTTGTGGACTTATCCATATATAAAAGATATAGAGGCATTAAATCACATTTTACTAATTTTACCAAGTGGTTCTATGAAAATAATCCAACAATATAAAAAAAATTTATTACTTTCAACCATGCTAAGTATACAATGATTGGATAGGTAAGAACCTTAAAGGAGGATAGACAACAACAGAGAAAAGGACAAGTGGTGTGGACTTGAATTAGAACATTAATTTGGAGGTTTTCCTGGGATTTCTAAAACATAATAGAGTAGTCATAATAAAGTTTCATTGCAAAAATACATGATAAAAGTAATTTTGACAGTTTCTTTAAATTCCTAAATCATATATTATGCATTTTAATTGCCACCTTGGTATAACAAATATGTCTAAATGACCTGCGGGGTAAGCTCTTATTCACTAACTATAATTTTGGGATTTTTTTTGTCATTGCTCATGTCAGTCTGCATGCTGGCATGGTGAGCAAAAGATAATATTCAGTGATCAACCACCAACCACTCACAGAAAGCCTAGTCCCCCTACCTCTAGGCAAGATGAGACTCTCTAACATTAAAGCATAATTTTATTTCTCATGATCTGAGTGTTAGGTTAGTGGATTTACACAAAGAAAAATTCACAGATAAAAATAATATTTTAAAAAATATACTTAACACTCAAAATTGTTGGTATGTTAGAATGGTTACTAATCATTAGAGAATAATTCAAAGAGCAAACATGTCCAAATATGGCTAGATGATTTTGTCTGATCTAGCCAGTTTTCTTAATGAGTTTTTTGTACAGAAAAGGTAATGACAAAAAATAAATATTCTCAAAGTAACTTAGCAAATATAACTCATTTTTCCCCCTATGAAATGGTAAATTCAAAATCATGGAATTAAGTCCCAGGCTTAGTCAGTTTCTGATCTTTCTTTAGTTTTCCTTTTTGGGTAATCTTATTCATCCCCATGGCCTATGAGTTAAGTAGGCTAGTTTACACTGCAGTAATAAACAACCTCCAAATCCTAGTGGCTTTTACAACAACTAATTATTTCTCACTCACAGTACATATTAGCTGTGGGTTTTTTCCATGTTAATTTAACTCCAGGCTAGGCGAATGAAGCAGTCACTAGCTGGACATAACCAATTCTGTACCAGGTGGAAAAAGAAGACTGTGAATCAATAGGTTTTTAAAGCTTCTTTTTTTAAAAAAAAATTTTTTTTAGTGTTTTTATTTCTGACAGAGAGAGACAGCATGATCAGGGGCGGGTCAGAGAGAGAGGGAGATACAGAATCTAAAACAGTCTCCAGTCTCTGAGCTAGCTGTCAGCAGAGAGCCCAAAGCAAGGCTCGAACCCACGAATGGTGAGATCATGACGTGAGCCAAAGTCAGACACTTAACCAACCGAGCCATGCAGGCGCCCCAAGGCTCTTAAAGCTTCTTAATGGAAGTGACATATAATATTCTTCTCACTTTACTTTGTCAAGTTCCATGGTCAAGCTTGATTATCATGGACAGGGTAGGATAATCTCCTCTGGGGAGGGGCAGCAGATATTGGTGAGCAGTAACACAGCATTCCTCCCTGGCTTCAACTATGACTTGTGCCTACATATCTCAGCATTCCACATTTTTAGTCTGAAACTTGACCAACTTTCCATGGCTTATGAGTCACTCACTTGGGTGGCTTTTCAGCACCTCTGTTTCACAGATCCAAAAAAAAAAAAAAAGTAGGTCTGACCTTGACCGCCATCCCCAATTTTCTCTCTATTCCGTCTTTCCTAGTTTCATTTTCGGTCCTGCAGGTCACAGAGTTGAAACCTCCTAGTTGTCTATGCCACTTCCCTCTATCTCAGTCCATACGTCTTTTCAGTTGCTGGAATCCACTGCCCTCCCATCCCCATCCTTTACCCTTTCCCTCTGGGATACCACCTTTAACCTGGCTTGTATGTTTCTGCCTTGCCCATACCATTGCCCTAGCCTCCATGCAAGTGCAGCTGTCTCCATTCTTGTCCCTTAACAACCATATTCTCCATTCTCCTGACCATTTCTACTCTACAGGGACTCGATAGCGCCTGTCCATTCAGAAACCTTCAGTGTACCTTCTTGCTGAGTTTCATGGCCCTCTGTGGCTTGACCACAACCTACCTTTCCAAACTTCTCTTCTGTTGCTCACCTGGAATATTCTCCACTAGAAACACACCTTTGTTTTTCAGTCTTCACTTTTTGTTCTTCTAAATTTCTCTCCTAAAAGTATGTCACTTTGCTCTCTGCATCTCAAATCCCATTAAAAATTCATACCTAACTACTCTATCACATTCTTCTTAAAGTATATTTTTTATATCTTTGTGTTTTTCTATTGCTATATGACATGCTCATTGACAGTGTATCCTTTATTAGTCTGATTGCTTATTTTTTGTACAGAGTACTGCTTATAGAAAATATAGTACATATAAGTAGTTTTAAAACTAGAATTAATCCGTTTTGCATTTTTGTTCTTGAATGGGGGAGCTTTGCAAATCTTTACACTTTTATATTTATGCATAGATAGTTCCATGAAAGAACAATGGTTCTTAGTAATCTAAGAAATTCTGAGATATTGCTCATCAAATATCAGAGCTTTCATAAAGGTCAGCAAGTCTAACTCCTAAAGTTTGTTTATTTGTTTTGAGATTCTCTAGTTGCACAGGTAAAGAAAACTTGACATTTCTAATGCCCCCTTAGTGACTATCTTTCATGAATTAATTAGCCTATATATTGAGTACATAGATTTATGTTAGTCATCTAACTGGTAAGACTTGAGAACATTTCTTCCTGGTTCTAGTGCATAATTCTTTATATCAAGTCTCAGTGAACTGCAAATATATTCATTAGATAAAGCCACTATGTTATATAAATTTGCACTATTCACCCTTATGATTTAGTCTTCCTTGTATCCATTTTTTCCTGTCTTTTTCTTTTTTTAATTTAAAATTATAACCGAAGTGGGGCGCCTGGGTGGCTCAGTCGGTTAAGCGTCCAACTTCGGCTCAGGCCATGATCTCACGGTTCGTGTGTTCGAGCCCCGCATCGGGCTCTTTGCTGACAGCTAGCTCAGAGCTTGGAGACTGGAGATACAGATTCTGTATCTCCCTCTGTCTCTGAGCCTCCCTTGTTCATGCTGTCTCTCTCTTTCTCAAAGAAAAAAAATTATAACTGAAGAATATTGTATTCATCCAATTCAAAGGTGCTGAGAGTAAAATATTCTTGAATCTGTTGTTGAGAAGCTCTAGGAATGCAAAAAAAATACTTATTTGCTCTGGGCTAATAATTGACTCTAATTGTTGATTAGAATTCACATTATTTGGTCAGGCACTTGGAGTAATAAAGAGACTTTTCTAATGATAAAAAGAAAAGAAAGAAATTTGATGTAACATGATGGCCAGTGAATGAAAGCAAATACATCAGGAAACAAAGCCCCTTTCAGAGAGTCGGTCAGTTATAAGGTCACAGAATCTGGATTTTTCCCTTTCTGAGTTTGTTCCTAAGAATTGTCCTCTGGAGTCAGCTGTTTACAATAGGCCTGGTGCCAGGCGGAGACAAACACAAACAGTTTTTCCTCCTTCCATTTAGGTAGAAGCCAAATCATGAGAATGGCAAACTAGAAATAGAGGTGGTAGATGAAGAGTTTGTAAGGAAACACTTAAGTCCAATGTCGTTTAGAAAACAGAATACGGGTTTTAATGGAGGACAAGTGGGAATTAGCTTTATTCTGTTTTCATAAGGAAGTTGGGAAAGGTTTGTTTTTCTTGACATAGTCTTCAAAGTCCCAAATGTTGAAAATGATAACAAAAATGCAAGCTGAGATTGATATCGGAAATCTGTGTGTCTTTGACATTGTATTATATTTTTGTATATAAGATATAGTATATATTACATATAAATGTAACTATTAAGCACACATTTCTTTATATGCAAGATTCTGCCTTTAAGGCCTGTTTCTGAAATATCCCACTACACCAGGCTTCATAATCAACATCGCACATTAACTTTCAGAAGAGAAACAAACACTTACGTGGCTTAGGATTCTATAGATCTGTTGAAACTTAAGAAGCAATACAAAGTCATTTGAAAAGGGACACATCTCTGTCAGCACTTGAAGATCTGATGCAGTAGTGTACAGATGCCTCTCTTGGTTTTGTGGAAATTGTGCTAGTTCCTGGCATCTTTCTTTTCCGACCCATTCTTCCAGACAAAACCTCCCTGGGACAATCGCTTCTCTGATAAAGGACCCCAGTGCATGCCTCTTGGGGTGGCAGTTGAAGCACTATTGTGAGAACATTTATGCTTAAATTGCTTTTTCTTTTCTTAGCACCAGTTCATGACATGCTTCAGATTGGTCACAGAAAGAGGCTTTATCAAGTATTCCCTTCTCAAGATGTGTGATAAGTGCCAGCAGAGTGTACTGGCAGCAGATCTCCAGAGAGATTGAAAAAGAGAAGGGAAATTCAGAAAGGAAAAAGAAATTAACCCTTATTTGAATATAGTGGTTCCAGGATCTTTGTATGTGAATCAGTGATGACAAATCGTATATTAGAAATGATGTGGAAAATATTCTATCCTGTTCTCCGCATGAGGAAATCAAGATGAATGGTATTTTGCTGGTCCTATTAGGCTGATAAAAGTTTGTCTTAGATACACTACATAAAACTGCTCCTTGAATCACAGAAGACTTTCACAATGAATTATTCATCTGGACAAGAACATGTTGTCTTCCTCAACATAATGAATGAGTGAAGCACTTAGACACCTAAGCTTTCTAAAGGACCTGTCATCCAGCTTTGTTCAGGAGTGGGTGTATGGTGTGCAAGATAAGAAGAGAATTAAGAGTAACTTAAAAAGCTAGTGTATAATTTTATGTTAGAATCTAAAGCAACTCGTTCACTAACTTGCGTGTGTATGCATTCATGCTGTGTGTATGTGTACATACTCTGTATATGTCTTTTTTTCACCAGAAATATCAAATCTTAAAATACATGATAAGCTAAATACCTAGACAGTATGTATGAAACACCAGACATCTGGATGAATTTTAAAAATTAAATTAAAGCTCCCAGTGGCTTTGCCTACAGATGCCACAGTTCTGGAAACATCTGTGTCTCTATGTGTGTTTGTATGTGTTCTTTTTTTTTTTTTTGGTTTTGTTTTAATTCATGGAGTGATTTTTCCCCCCTACTTTTACGTCATCCTTAGGAATTGAGTAGACACACAGTTATATGATGATAAACTATTTCAGTGGCAAGATAATAATTCTTAAAGTTGAATAACAACTCTAACAAAAAAGTTGTTGAACAATGATCGATTATAACAGAATGTGGAGTGAGCACCTGTAAAAACATGTGGTCCAATACAGAACCTTGTCTCTAGATTGGAAAAATAAAAAGTTTGCCTTCTAATAGTGATAGACAGGAAATGTGGAACAAAACATGTCAACAGCACATTACTTCCAGTCAGGAGACATAAAGTTTCTACTGAATTCTTTTTTTTAAATGTTTATTTATTTTGAGAGGGAGAGAAAGAGTGAGTGTGAGTGGAGGAAGAACAGAGAGAGAGGGAGATAAAAAAATTCCCAATCTGCTAGCACAGAGCCAGACACCGGGGTTGAGCTCATGAACTGTGACACCATGACCTGAGCTGAAACCAAGAGTCAGATGCTCAGTCGAATGAGCCACCCAGGTGCCCCTCTACTGAACTCTTAGTAAAACCCAGAGTGAAATAGATATTTAAATTAAGAATTATACCTTTATTTATGTTCTATGAATTCCAAACTCTTAAACATGGCATCAATACTTGTTTGTGATCTAGCCCTTGAATCACAGGGATTTAACTCCAGAACTTCTGTTCTGTCAGTCCTCCATTTCTGTCCTTTATTCCAGCCCAACAAAATCACTTGAGGGTTGCAAGCAAGGTACACAAGTTCTTTTGCTTAGAAAAATCTTTCCTAGGGGCACCTGGGTGGCTCAGCCTATTAAGTGTCCAGCTTGGCTTTTGTCATGATCTGATGTGACGTTGGGCTCCATGCTGACAGTGAGGGACTTACTTAGGATTCTCTTTCTTTCTTTCTCTCTTTTCCTCCCTGACTCATGCTTTCTCTCTCAAAAATAAATAAATAAGCTTTAAAATATAAAAAGGGCACCTAGGTGGATCAGTAGGCTGGGCAACTGATTTGGCTCAGGTCGTGATCTCTTGGTTCATGAGTTTGAGGCCCCACTTCGGGATCTGTGCTGAGCTTAGAACCTGGAGCCTGCTTCGGAATCTGTGTCTCTCTTTCTCTCTGCCTCCTCACCCATGCTTGCTCTCTCTCTCTCTCTCTCTATCTCTATCTCTGTCTCACACCCTTGCTCTCACTCTCATTCTCTCGCTCTTTTGTTCTCAAAAAAAAAAAAAATTCTTTAGAAAACCCTGTCTTATACTTCAGCCTATCCAGTGCATCACTTACTGATGCACAGAGGATGCATAAGCTGTGTACCAATGCATATGTGCATGGATTTATACAAATGAATTCACACTCTTTGCCCGGCTGATTCCTATTTTCAGGCTTCTATGTAAGCTCTGTCCTAGCACTTATGGAAATTGTAGATCTTCCTACTTGTCAACCCAATAAACACCTAGCAGTTTTACATTAAAAATATCAGTAAATAGTGCTATATTCATTTTATTTTCAGGAAGATCATCCTAAGAATTCTTTTAACAGTGAAAACTCACACACTCCAAACTATTTAGTAATGTCTTGAATGCATATAGTCAATATGTTTTACTAATTGAAATCTATCATATTTAACTACTTTATAATACAAATCAAAGATATATACCAGTGTAACTCAGAATTTGAATGTGCAACCCTTGGGTTGAGCATTTCCCAAAGACATCATAAAAATTACTCTCTTAATGATCATAATTGCAGTCAGAGTCCTCATTAAATTACTGTGCTACTCCACTTTCTAATGAGAGTTGAGAACATTTTAAAAAGCTGTATTGAATCAGATTGACTATGTACTAACTGTAAGTTCTGACATCAGGTTAAATTTGAGGACAGAGAGCATATTTAAACTCCCTGGGGTAGAATCTGTGCCACTTTGCTTTACTTTGCTTTGCTTTTGTTATGACTCAGTTTAGAGGCAGCCTTGACATTTTACACTTATGTGATTGCTCATATCAATCACTCTCAGACTAACAGTTGGTACAAGGCCAAACTCCAAGGGGAAGGTCAAGATGCAGAATGTGTAGCAATAATGATACTGACCCATTTGGACCTTACTTTATTTATGGTCCCACCTTCTGTTTTCCTGCCAGCTTTCTAATGGAATTAAGTAAAATAAGGGGAAAAAATGTATTTCCTTCATGCAGCCAAAGCAGTAGAAGAGTTTGTAGAAAAGAAAAACTCCCCATTCCTCTCTGAAATCATCAGATGTTTGAGAGCCTGACTTATAAACTCTAGGTTATTTGTTATTTTATCCATCTATTCAGTCACACCTACTCATTCATCTACAAGTATTTTTGCAATATGTAAGATAAGGCAGGAATGAAAACTAAGATGCCTAATAGGCAGTTCTGCCTTAAGGTGTCTTCAGTCTGGTTGGGAAAACAAGAAATAAACCCAAAATATAATCTAGGGTAGGACATGATTTTTCAGGAGAAAATAGCAGGTAATGGCCATGGAAGTCCAGAGCATCTGGAATGACCCTTTCATGTGAGGGAGGTAGAAGGGAATGAGTATTAACTGGTGTATGCTAAACTTAATGTCAAGGCTATGTAATCCCTAAAATAACTCCTTTGATGAAATGTTTCATTTAACCAACACGTAGCAAGTACTCAGTTTTTGTTGTCTTTAGATGTAACTCCCATACTCTAGTGCCTCATAAAAAAGATAAAACAAAAGGCCACCCCAAGTGGTGTATAACTTCAGTGCTAGAGGCTTGTGGAGGTTATGAGGAGCACCTAACTCTTGGAAATCAACATTCATAATTTGCAGATAAAGAAACTGTTCTGAGTTGAAGAACTTGACTGAATTCCACAAATTTGTAAGAAGCAGAGCTAGGCTTTGAACCGAGTTCTGACTCATTTTGTCTTGCTGTCTTCTCTTAGACAGCAAAACATGGAATCGTCCTGTAATCCTTGTTAGCACTAGCCCCAATTTGGGTCGCTAATTGATATCACCACATCTGTATATCATCCAGGATGGTTCCACTTATACTGCAGAAACACTCTTAACACTCCTAAATTTTCCTGTGCATATCAGACATTGGGCCTTGTAAAAGATTCTAAGGTGTGTGTCTGCCCACATTTAAGCTCTTCACATCTTTATCGTGGTTTTCACCTGTGTGGAAAATGGTAAAAGAAGATAAGGTTAAGCGCCAAAGCTTTTTGTTGGTCTACATTTTGGTAATGAAAAAATTACTGTTGTTTTTATTATTTTTCCAGATGGAAGAGCTTCATGTGTATTGGGAAGTAACATCTTTGATCTCTCGGTGTAAAATGTATAGTAGATAATTTAGGAATTACATGTGAAACTATTCTACCCTTAGTTTTTCTGTGTGATTTTTGTGAAGCTGTCTACACAATGACAGAATCCTCTGCAAGAACAAAACTACAAAAGAAACAAAAGTGGGTTTTCTTTTGCAGTCAAATGTTAGTTTTTCTAAATGAATATAACAAAACTATCAAATAAAGATATAAGATTACCTACATTGCAAGAAATTAGAATCTCATGTATCATCTCCTAAGAATTTCTACTTTGGAAATCTGCTTTAATTCTTTCAGGCAACTAAGGTAATATTTAGTGCAGTAAGTTTGGTAATTGAAAATCTAGTAACCCAGAAAGGANGTCTTTGGAATGTGCAAAGAGCACATTGGAAAAGAGTACTTTGGAAATCTGCTTTAATTCTTTCAGGCAACTAAGGTAATATTTAGTGCAGTAAGTTTGGTAATTGAAAATCTAGTAACCCAGAAAGGATTGGTTCAGAGCCCATAAATGCAAGCTTCCTCGTATGCTGCTAACACATTTTAGATTAGCATATAGTGATATTTAAAAATAAGGTACTGTAATCTGGAATTCAAGATCATAAATCATTTTGTTATAAAGCTGGCAATTTTCTAAACAGGAAAAACAAGGTAGTTTTTATTGTATAGCTTTTAAATTTTCAATATGTCATCAAATAAATCATTGCAATTATACTCATACAGAAAAATTAAAAATATAAGGTTATTTCTAAGTTATTGGCATCCCCATTTTAAAGACTTTGCTTTGAAGAAAGCTATGTGTATCAGTAATAGTACAGAATTATACTTATCTCCCCATTAGTGGAAACATTTCCTAAATCTCTCATTTGCCAAATGCTATGGAAAAATATGTCAGTGATGTAGTGTCTGTCTTTTTGTTTTTTCCAGGTACTAGTCTTTCTTAACTTTTGTTTCTAAGAAGGGAGCCAGAAGTACTTATTACCCAAAAGTGTTTTGAAACAGTAGGTGAAAAAGTTTCTTACTTTAGAGTAATCCAAGATTCCAGCAACATTTTTTTGTCTTTGTGTTAAAAACCACTAGCCTAATAGCTATGGTTGAAGCATTGATAGAATAACTTACATGTCTTGGTTACCAAGTCCACTGAGTATTTCTGTCCGCTATTATTCCCTTTATTCAAAAGGATAAAGGTGACATCTTCCATCAGGCTTGCAACTAACAAGGGAGAGTAAGGTAGTTATTTTGATTTTTGTTTTTTGAGGTTTTTTTTAACTTATATGCTGCAGAAATGTAATTTGTTCTAATGCAAAGAGTAAAAAGGAATCATGCCATGTTGGCTTTGATTGACAAAGTAATTTTTTCACATCAACACATTTAAAATCCATGTAGCAAGCCCAGTCAATTTGTGGGTACTTTGTCATCAGATTCATTAAGTTTAGATGTTGTCCTTAAAGAACATTTACCTTTGGTTAAAAACCTGAGAAAGCCTTTATTTTATTTTCATCAAAATCCCACTCAAGGTAAACTTCTGAACAGTCACATTGCCAATATTATTAGCTGTTTTCTTATTACAGAAAGAAAAATAAAACATTTTACCATAATGTGCCACATTGCTTGGTCAATGACCATATTTATTTTTGGGTTCCTCAATGCATATTCAACTTCACATTACCATTATGAAAACCACACATAGGACTATTTAGAATCTCTGTGGTGTATTTGCATGTAATGAAAATTTTACCTAAATGCATGAGTACGTATATGTAGCTCTACCTTTAATGTGCAGATTAATATAAAATTTTACATAAGTGGATAGGAAATAAGTATATTAGTTTGCAAAATGGGAACTATCCACTTTCAGAAGTTTTAAAAGAATGGAAAAGAAAATTCAGCCATATATCTAGATCAGGGTTCAGCAAACTTTTCCTGTAATGGGGCCAGGTATTAATATTTTAGTCTTTCTGGGCCATGCACTCTCTCTCACACTACTCAGCTCTGACTCTGTCACGTGAATGCAGACGTTGGCCATATGTAAATGACTGAGCTGTGGTCCAGTATTTTGTAACTCCCTAGTCTAGATGCCTCCACATATTCAACTACTTAATGTTTCTCCCCGCAATTTTCTGTGCATGTTTGCAAAACAAGCCATTTTTTTGGTAACAAAAAAAGAGAATTTATTACCCGTTTCTCTCATGATTATTAGGATCTTATTAATCATATTATTAGTCTTATATTATCAATATCTCTCATAATATTGAAATTAAGTGGACAGTTTTTGATTGGTGGAGTAGCGGGTGCTGCCTTCTGTGTGGTTACAGTCAAACGCCACCTTGTGATAGAATGATTTCAAGACCTTCCTGACTCGCATGTCAGGCTATTGATGTTGCCTTGTGGCTGGAATTCAGCCGGGGCTTATCTGCCAGAGCATTACCAGTGCCCTCTCCATATGTCCTGGCTGCGCACAGCATGACAGCAGGATCCCAAAATGATGGGTAAGCTGAAGCTTTATTTCCTTCTATAACTTACCCTCTAAAATCACAATATCCTTCCTCCATACTCTATCAGTTCAGAAGGACACATTCCAACCGATGATGGCAGAATGCAGTCACAGTGTAGGATGGTTCTGTAAGACCTTTTTCATAAATGAAATCTGCCACAGTGGTAATCTACTCCTATTCTATTCTATTCTATTCTATTCTATTCTATTCTATTCTATTCTATTCTATTCTATTCTACTGACAGCTATAATAGAAGAGGCAGGACAAGATTTGGGAAGCAAGAGAGAAATTAGGACTGTAATAGGAAGGACATATTAATCATGGTAACTAAGACAAGCAAGAGCTAAATCTAAGTTAAAATGAGGTTCAAAACGCTGGAGCCACGTTTTGAAGTAAAAAAAACATTAGGAATATATATAAAAATGGATGGATAGCCTCAAGTTTTCAGAGGAAGTCTATAAATCTAAATCCAGACAAACAGGGAAGAAAATCAGGAAATGATCTCCAATAACCGGAAGAGTGAGTTGTCATTAAGGCTACATTCTGATCGACCAAGAGCTTCATCATCTCCTGAGGCCCTGGAACCTCTTGCAGGTCAAGGACAACACATTGCAAAGGGTGGGGCTGGCAGTTGGATGTTCCTAGGAGGTAAGGGAGAAGCAAGTGTTGACTGTGCGCTCAATTGTGACTGCAATCACAACAGCAAAAGTCTCACCAAAATGACTGCATCAATGGCTTGGTTTGACATCACGAATCCAAAATAGATGAAACAGCCCATCTGGGAAGTTAAAGAATGAGGAAAGTCTTTAAAAGTCCATCCCCTAACTTCTCTCATTTTTGCACTCAATAAGCCATTTTCCACATTAGAGCCCCCGGAAGAGCCCTTCTGAGCATGCACCTTGATATGAGAGCCCCGAGACATCTGTTGTGCCATTTTAATCCTCTCTCCGCTATACTCAGCTCTCTCTGTCTGTGGACCAAATGTGCCTATTTTTTGCTCCACTGATTTAATAGCCCCAGGAAAAGTTGATAATGTAATCATAGTTCTGTCTGAGTGAAACATCTCAAGTTTCATCTCCAGACTGTCTGTGGAGCTCCTTGGACCCTCTAGACCAGAGGTTTTGCTCCATTCCAGCTGCTTTTTGGTGTCAAGCCTATGTAAATTAATCTTTCATTGTGTGTGTGTGTGTGCGCTCCTGTCCCTCTATCAACTGCAAGAAAAATTTATCTTATTATTTAGCAACATTTTAACAGGTTTCAGTCCATTAAAAGCAAAAGAGAGCATTAAATAGCATTCTCCAGCTTTTAACTGGTGAGCTTTCATCAGTTTATTAATAGACTCTTAACTGCAAATGTGCTTGTTACATGCTAGGGCTTTAGGCCGACTCTAGCAGCAACACTGGTGTCCTCTGGGACACCAGAAATCCAATTCGAAGTTCTGCCTTCAGGTAATGCTTTTGGACTGCTTTAGAGAGATTAAACAAATAAATGCTGAAACTTTTCTTCCAGAGAACTGAAGCTGACTGGATTTATTCATTTTCTAAAAACCCTGGTCTAACAAAATAGCCCAGTCTTAAGTAGCAAACTACCCAGTGGGCCCATGTCTCTTCTACTTGTAATCTCCTTAATGTCATTTCTGTCCTGTTTCTATACCTCTGTGACATTGGATGAACAGAAGGTAGAGAATTAAGACAGAGGGATACATTTGAATTTCTCTACAGAGAATCAGATGGACTAGAATAAACTTAAGAGTTTTGTCTTGATAGTATGGTAGAAGATTCTATTCTAGATATGGAGATAGATGCAGGAAAACTATATTAGTGCCAGAAAAACTAAATTAATATTAGCTTTCTTTGGACCTGGCATACTTCTTGCTTTTTTGTAATGAGTTGTGTTTTCCTTTTTGCCTGACTGTATGAATGATTATAATCCTCCTGAAGTTAATGGTAAGGAAGAGGAAATGGATGATTAAGCACAGGAAGAGAAAGAGATTTAAAACTTGAACTCTGTGCCATGGAATTAAAGGAAATCCAAAAGAGGCTATTCAACCTGGGATGAATATGATGACATTAAATAAGTAAATTCAGTGTCATAGTACATCCTTCAACCCTCTTTCAGTTTAGCATGGTGGAAGCTCTTTAGGAAGACTGACTTGGTTTTAGCAAATAAAGAAATTGTGTTTTCATTGCATAGTTAAATAGAACAACAACAATAACACATGTATCTCCAGCACTTACTATGCGTCAAGCATCCTATATCTTATGGAAGGACACTGATTCCGATCTTATTTTCATTTTGTGATGAAGATACTAAGGATCAGAGAGGTTAAGTGCTTAACCAAAGTCACATAGCTAGTAATGATAGAACCAGAATTGGAATCTCAGTAAATCTAGCCCCAGAGGACTTGATCTGGCATGTTGTTTCTGAAATGCAAGGTTGTGATCCAGCTATATATGTGTTATATTTCCAATAAGCAAATTATTTAATTCCCTTTCCTAAATCGTCTTCTCCATTTTTACTGCCACTAACATTGATATGTATGTGCATATTATATAGTGTGTGTGTGATTACATTTGAGAGCATAGGTGTAGTATTGGCAATAAGGAAGGTAATAGCATTTATTATTACATCTACTGTCATGATGTTAGGTGAAATTTAGAATTTGCAGTAGAGAGAGTTCACTAAATATCCCTGTATTTCCCTACATGTGCAAGGCCTCTTGCATTTATATTGGGGTCATATAATTAATTGTTAACAAATGTGGTTAGGAGCAAAAATGATGGATTTTGAACCAGTACATTTACAAAGGAAATGCCTACAGCCTAGCATGTAGGACCAGTGTAGTGAATAAAGGGCCACAACGTGTTGTCAAGTGTGAACGAGGTAAAACAATTCTGGAGGCATTTGTCCTGCAGAAATGTTGAGGATAAGGTGCTAGTTATCCTCAAATGTCTGGTGTGTCACCGTGTAGAGGAATGAGAATGGCCTTTTCTATATGGCATGAAAGTATACAACCAGGGAAAATTGATGAAAAATACAGAACTCACAAGGTTCACATTATCACACTTATAAAGAGTTTATTCTTGTACAGTTCAGTTTATTATCTGTTACCTCCAATTATTATCTGTCCTTAAGAACAGGACACCTTAATAAACTGTCACCTCCAGTTTATTATCTGTCCTTAAGAACAGGGATATATATATGTATTTTCCTAGCACCTTGCACTGTCTTGACTCAAAAAAAAAAAAAAAGTGCACAATGACTATCGACTGAATGAAAGAACACATGAACAAATGAACCAAAGAACTTTCTTATCAAGTAAAGCACTTAAGGTATTTTCCTAACTATGGAGGAATCCTGGTATAGGCCATGTGACTAGTTGTCAGGAATGTTTCGGAGCAACTTCCAGCTCGGGTTTATGCTTACACTATTTGTGATGTAATGTCGACTCCACTGCCCAGATCCTCTGATTTTTATTTCTTTTCATTTTAGCTTTCCTGACAGTTAAAGCCTTTTGCTTTTCATGCCACGGGAAATAAAAAAATCCAAACAATATGTTTGTTGTTGGAAAACCACTGAGAAATATTGCAGGCACTTCTTTTAGCCTTACCTGTTTGTGAGGATATTTATCATCTTTTGATAACATGTCATCATGTTCAGAGAAATGGACAGTGTGTACTTTGTAATCAGGACAGGAGGCTGTGGCATGACGGATGTGAACCTTTATCAAGTATCATCACCATATATGAGTCTCTGAAATGTGTGTATTTGAAAAGCTTGTACTTGCATTTATGACACTTGGCTCCATCTCTTCATATGTAGCTATAAATTAATGCATACGGTGACACCTCTTTTCGGGTTGGATGCACATGTGCATGCATGGTCAAATTTTGATTATCAGTCAGATTAGCATCATTATTCACTGAGCATCCCTTCCACTCAGCTAGTCATTGGCTGGATTTGTGACTCTCTAGATAAATTCTTTTAATCTCTCTGCTAAGTCACTTGCTAGAGAAGGACAGCCTCTAAATTGGCAGCTATGAAAATCAACAGCCACTCAACACCTAACATGGGATTTTGTGTCAGCTCGGTGTTTTAAGACGTGAGGCAATCCACTTCCATCAAGGAGCTTTCAGTCTTGTTCAGTAGGTAACACCAAAATGGAAGTACTATGATGTATAAGTACAGGTACAGGCAAAAAAAAAGGGGGGGGGCAGTATAGACATGGAAGTAGGGAGTTAAAGATGAGGGGTTGGTTTGGGAAAGGTGGAAGAGATTTGGAATCAGACTCTTGGTTTCTCACCTCTACTATACCATATATTTTCTTCATCTGTCAAATAATAAAAGTGTGGTAGGGATGGCCAAAAGTGTAGTTAAGACACGCATCCTAATGCCTGACACAGAGTAGATACTCTGAAATGGTAAGAAGGTTACTATTAACATGTACTGTTCTAATCATTATTAGTATCAAGTATTGTAATTTGGAGATAGGATTGGAATTTTCTCACTCCTCTGCGATACTCACAAATAGAAAACAATGGGGGAGGGGAGGATTAGAAAGACACCATCTAGATAAAGGAAATTCCAAGGAGGAAGCCCATAGCCAGCAAGATCAGAAATGATGGTATAGCCAGAACAGTGCTAAGCCATTCCTGTACCTTTGGTGTACCACAAAGATGAGAATCGATGCCGGATGTACATATGCCTTCCCCAGCAGGCAGTTTAGGACAATTCAAATTCTTTCTTCATTAGTTTTAATATTTAGTAAAGCTTGCCCTTCATAATGGCATGGACATCTTTTTAGTGCCCACATTATGACCCATCTCCAGCTTTAGTGAATAAGAAAGTCTTGCAGATCAGGATAAGAAGTTTTTAGAAAGGATCTTCCTGATCATGACAATACCATGGCTTGGAAACACCTATATTTGGAACAAGCCTTGACATGCTGTCTAAGGAAATAAATCAGTTTAAACATAGGCTATGGAGAGTTTCTGGTTCGCGGGAAGATGGACTAAGCACATAGCACCCATTCTTCTTGCTAATTACAACTGTAAACCCTGGAAAGAATACATGAAGCAACTATCAGAAGACTCTGATGGGTAGACAGAAGTAGGACTGCCTGGAGACCTACAGACCTGAGGGATGACTGAGTGGGAAATTCCATGTTTTTTGTTCTCATTTCGGTTTTTGTTGTTTTCTTTTTGTTCCCCCTGAGTTCTGTTTTTTGTTTTCCTCCCGTGCATGCCAGCCTGGATACTAGAGCAGCCTGCAACCTGGAATTGCTAACAGCTGCACATACTATAGCCCCAAGCAAAGCCTTCTCTTTCCAGCCTTCTTGTGGGTTTAGAAGGTGGTAGCCCTGTGGGATGAGCCCCTTCTGGCTATACTCTGTACGCCAAGGGAATAGCTCAAAGAAGTTTCTTCTCCTTCTCACTGGACCCTTCAGAAACTGTGGGATAGAGTTCTGCTTACCATCCCTGCTCAGCACGGATACAAGCAGAGGCAGTACCCCTCTCCAGAAGGCACTGTGAAACTGTGGGGGCAGAGCCCTATTAGCCAGCCTCACTCTATGAAAGTGGATCTGGGTCGGCCCTTCTAAAGTGTCCTTTTTTTTTTTTTTTTTTAATACCAGCTGGCATTATGTTAATCTTTGTCAGTAAAGGGTACTGGAGAGACAGTAAAAGGAGGAAGAGGTCTTTCTTGGGTACTCACTGGCCAAACTCCTGCAGTGTGGACAGCTTCTGCTATAGACACCCAGCTGCTGCTGTGCATGGTGGCCAGAAGCATAGATAAGCCAGCAGCTTCTCCCAACTCAGCAAATGGCAATTTTATAGCTTTGTTCCTCTGGTTTGATACTTCACAATGTACAGCTTTAACTGGTACCTTAGAGACCAGGTTTCCAGCAAGTACCACCAGGGAGACTCTATAGTAGCCATTCAGTGAGCCATGGCCACACCCTCTCCAACAAGGGCTGGAGCTCAGCTCTGGGAGGGATGCTTTCATCCATAGGCACATGACCTCAGCGCATGACATGACCTAACTACTTTTGATATCTATTCGTCTTACATTATATAGCCATCTCTTTACTTCTGAGTAGCCAATTGTCATTAAGCTCTCTCCTGCTAGAGCTAATGGTGAACTTTCCATGTGCAAAATACTGTGTAGTTTGTCTCTCCAAATTGGACCCTGAGTGATAATGACAGCAAATGTATGATGCATAAAAGAGAAAAATTGATAAACTGGGCTTCATGAAAACTAAAACTTTTGTTCTGTGACAAAAACCTCAGTCTGGAAGAAAATATTTTCAATTCATAAATCTGGGAGGTTCTGTATCTACAACATGTAAAGAACAGGTTAAGCTGAACACTAAGAGGACAGACATTCCAATTAGAAAATGGGCAAAAGTGGGGCGCCTGGGTGGTTCATTCGGTTGAGCGGCTGGCTTCTGCTTAGGTCATGATCTTGCGGCTCATGAGTTCGAGCCCCGTGTCAGCACAGAGCCTGGAGCCTGTCTTCGGAGCCCGTATCTCCCTCTCTCTGACCCTCCCCTGCTCACGCTGTTTCTCTCTCTCTCATAAATAAATCATTACCAAAAAAAAATTTTTTTAAAGAAAATAGGCAAAAGGTTGAACAGATATTTTACCAAAGAATGCACAGATGATCAATAAGCACACAAGAATATATTCAACTTTTTTTTTTTTTAGCTATTAGGGAAATGCAAAATAAAACCATGAGAAGACAACACTACACACCCACTAGAATGGCGATGATCCTGGCAATACCAATACTGATGAGGGTGCAGAGCAACTGAAACACATTGATGGTGGGAATGAAAAATGGCATAGCCATTGAGGAAAGCAGTTGGCAGTTTTATAAAGGTAAACATGTGCTTGCCGTATGACCTTCCAGTCTTACTCCTGGGTGTTCACCCAGCAGATCTGAAAACTTAGGTTCACACAAAATCCTGGATACAAATGTCTATAGCAGCTCTATTAATGATCGCTCATTATTGGAAGTAACCCAAATGTCTTTCCCTGGGCAAATGGATTAACAAATGACGATATGTTGATACTATGCAGTGCTACTCAACAATAAAAAGGAATAAATGATTGATGTGTGCAACAACTTGGGTGGACCTAAAGGACATCATGGTGAATGAACAAAACGAATCTCAAGATATTCCATATTTTATTGTTCCACTGATGTAGCATTCTCCAAGTCATACTCAGCCATAGTTTTTAGGATTTGGAGTTACAGGGAGGCTGTGCCTGCAAAGGGTTAGTGTGAAGATGTTTCTTTGGAGTAATATCACAGTCTGTTGTTTCCTGATTGTGGTGGTGATTACAAGAATATACACATGTGGCAAAATGTCAAAGAAATGTACATGAAAAAAATTGCAGTTATAACTGCAAATTCTGAATAAGATCTATAATTTAGCTAACAGTATTGTCCACAGTCAATTTTCTAGTTTGGATAATTTTGTTACGGCGATAAAAAATGTTACCAGTGGTGGAACCTGAATGAGGACTACATGGCAGTTCTCTCAGTACTATTTTTGAAACTTCTCTGTTGGTCCAAAATTTTGTCAAAGTAAAAATTAAGCAAACAAACAACCCCAACAATAACAACAAAACCGGAAATAATTTAAGGATATGGTGTTAGGAGAGGGTTAAGGCAGGAGTGCCAATGTCAGGGGTTATTCAAAGCCACAGCCTTGCGTGTCTGATTTAGTAATTGTCATTTTTAAAAAATTTCCCAGATAATTCTAACAATTACAGAGGTTGGGCTGACCAATTTAAAGAAATTATTAGGTAAAAGTTAGCTTTGCTAGGAGAGAGTAGTTTCCTTGGTTCTCTTGGGTTTGTGATATTTGGTGCCACTGCTTATGTTGGCATGAACTTTGACTCTGGACTAGGATCAGCAAACTTCTTCTGTAAAGGGCTAGATGGGAACATTTTCACCTCTGTAGGCCGTAAGTCCCTGTCATAGCTACTCACTTCTGCCATTGTAGAGTGAAAGCAGCCATATGTAATACATAAAAGAATGGATGTGCCTGTGTTTCCATAAAATCTTATTTACAAAGACAGATGGTAGACCAGATTTGTCCCGCAGGCCACAATTCACTGACCAATAATTTAGAGGATTGAGGGAACCACACATGTGGTAGGAATTAACCATGGGATGGTCCTAGACCATTTTTTTTGCAATCCTACTCAGAACAAATGGGTCCCATCCTTAAAGAACCATGGACCTATTTACTTTCAAACCATGCTTAGTGCATTGCACTTAGTTCTGACCTGCTCACTTGAAAGTAATTCTGTGAAGTTGCTCAGAGCCAGAACAAATCCCTTAGGATGATAAAAGGTCTAGAAAACACACCATGGGAGAAGGACCTGAAGCAACTGGAACTCTGAACCTGATGAAAATGTTGAGAACCATCCAAATACTTTGTTACTTAAAAAAAAAAAACCAGGTTATGAAGTTTATGACTTCCAAAGAAACAGGGTTGACTGTTTATCCATTCATTTATCCTACAATTGTATATCAAACACTTACTACATTCATGTGCTGTTCTAGGCCACAGAGGCAGAGCTAAGTGGTCCAGAGCTAACTGGACAATAAAAGGAAGTTGCAGCAAGATGGGTTCCGATTCAATAAGAAAAACCCTCTCTGTAATTTAAAGCTGTGTGCAAATGGACTTGCCTGCCGTGAGAGAGAATGAATTCTCAGTCTTTCCAGTTGTGAAAATACAATCCTGCAAATAGAAAAGACTAGCCTGAGGCATTTCAAGTGCCAGTATGATTGGGACAGTGGTTCACAATCTATTGTATGGACCTCAAAACTTTAACCGAGCTCCATAAAGGATCCAGTTCATATGCTAAGCTCACAAATTTGAAGAAGTCAAATATCATCAGACAGATAACTTACTAGTGAATCAGGTCATATGTGCGATGCTTTTTAGTGATCATCAAAGTGAACAGGAAATCGTTCTTCATCTCCTGCATCTTTCCTGATTGGAAAGAGCTGCTGATCTGGATGTATGTGGTGAGAACAAGGGAGTAGTCAAAGAAAGGCCCTCTGGAGAATAACTTGATATTGAGGGACAAATGGCCTTAATCTTACTGTGATACCAAGTGACCCATCCTCCTGAGATCCCCTTTTATTCCGGACAAGTGAGGAGTTTATCTCTTTTTCTTCTCTATTTGTTTTTGAAAAAATATATGGTCCACCATGTTTATTATATGCCATTATCTCTGCATATGGCTCTTTTAACATGGAGAAATTATATTAATGCAAAGTGTATTTTAAAAGCAGATATTTCTAATTTCTGGTAGCTGTAATTTTTTTTAAAAAAGAAGACCAGAAGGAGTAATCTGTGTGTTTAAATAGCAATAATTACCATAGATTCTACTTGCATTAATATTGTCTGAGTACATTATGAAGCATTTGTCATAGCTAATGCATTTCTGTCAAATCAAGTAACATTAGAAGGGGGCTTTTGTAATGAATATTAATGCAGGAGACAGCCATAAGTAAAGCAAATTATGGAGGCAGGTAAATGTAGAATTAGCTGCAACTGCAAAGTAGCCTTTCATTACAAATTAAGTTCTTATGGGATGCCTGGGTGGCTTAGTCAGTTAAGCGTCCGACTTTCGCTTAGGTCATGATCTCGCGGTTCGTGGGTTCGAGCCCCGCGTCGGGCTCTGTGCTGACTGCCAGCTCAGAGCCTGGAGCCTGTTTCAGTCTGTGACTCCCTCTCTCTCTGACCCTCCCCTGCTCACGCTGTCTCTCTCTCTCTCCTAGAAATAAAAAAAAAAACATAAAAAAAACCAAATTAAGTTCTTATGATGTTAATAAAAATATAAGGTTCTAGGTAGTCATCCAGAGCCTGCTGAACTCTGATAGGAGTTTGGAAATGTTTTTCTAGTACTCTTTAGTCTAAATCAAAAGCCTTAAATAGATTTGTCATGCAGCAGCACATTTGCATGTCTTCATTTTTTATTCTTGCCCTTAAATAAATCTTATTTTACAGAAATCTACTCTTTAGTGGAGTTAATTTAAGTCCGAAGTTAGTTCCAGATGCATATGTTTAGAGAATAAATTAAGTAAATAGAGTACTTTGTGTTCATTGAAGCTAGATGCTGTATAAATAAGAGATCATTAACACATCATTACATGTGTTAATTACACATGCTAAATTATGGATCAGGTCTGAGAAGGAAAATTTCCACAAAAGTTACATAAAGCAAAGATAAATTTCTCAAGTGGTATCCTAGATGAAATTATACAGAGAAATATGCAGTTCCTGCCTGAATATTGAACTAAATTAATTTACAGCTCTAGATTTTCTAAAGTTTTTATAGAGGGAATAATACCAGTACTTCTAGGCTACCTGTTCAAGTAGAAAAACATTAACTTTATAATTTATATTTTGATCATAAATATATGTTAATATATTCACAAAAATATTTCTACCCAAAGTTTACATGAAATTTGTGGTTTTCACTTTATCCTCTCATGTAGTTATTACTAATATTTTTTTATTTTTTACTAATATTTTAATTATACATAATAAAAGCTCATTTTACACATTTTATAAGATGTATATGACCTAAAAGGTAAAAAATTTCCTGTAATCCCCTCTTTCTCAAATTTCTCCTCCTACCAAACTTGGACTAAGGTAAAGAGAAAAAATGAGGTCTAATCTCTTTTACTATCTGTTTTACTAGTCTGTTTTCTGTGTTACTGGGTACAGTGCTTTTGTACTGAATATTTTCACAAACCTGAATTTTAAAAATTGCCCTTTTTCTTTCAGAGACAATAGCCAGTGCTAAGAGAGAATAGTCCTACTTCAAATATTTGATTCTCTCTGTACGAGACAGTTTAGGGCAAGTTATGTGATGGTTAAGAGATTACCACCTTCCCCCCCCCATCTCAATGGCTTACAAAAACGAAGATTTATTCTTTGTGATGACTTTGCTGAATAAACCTTTATTTCTGGACGTAGTCTGATAGAGTAGGTATATCTGGGCATTGCTTGTCTTATAGTACAGGGAAGAAGAAAGGAATGGTAAGCCATATGTTATCTGTTAAATTATCTGCTAAGAGATAGCACGGGTCACTTTTACCCTTGTTTTTATGGAGAAGGAGCAAAGTCAGTCACATGGTGAG
This sequence comes from Crocuta crocuta, assembly GCF_008692635.1. Lineage (NCBI taxonomy): Eukaryota > Metazoa > Chordata > Mammalia > Carnivora > Hyaenidae > Crocuta > Crocuta crocuta. Next base: position 977,082 of record NW_027551570.1, read on the forward strand.
TCCAAAGTCAGCAGAGCACAGGTATATGCAATATTCTGTTAGGAAATGGCACCGTGGAGTAATGTTTTGGATATTGTATACAATGATGCTATCGTCCACACTAAATATTTGTTTATATAATACGTATTTTGGAGCACCAAATATGTGCTAAAGTTTGTACTATGGTTTAAGCTGGAATAATAGATAATAGATATACTTTCTTCTTTCATTGATATTGTGTTGATAGAAATCTTATGTTTCTTTCATAGAGACTGCAGATACTGCTTTTTGAAAGAAATTTTATTAGGGATAAGGGAGCAAGAAATAAGCCAAGAATATTTTCATATACATCCCCCTGGAGAATCAGATCTATTCTGGAAGATGCCCCCTGAAACTCCATTGTAATAGTAGAGAAAGTCAGTGTCATCCATACACTTTTACATCCAGATCTAAAAGTGTATCTTTTAGAAATGGGGTGGTAGCTTATAGAGCAGAAAGTTGTTGGCCATGCATATATGTTTACTGGTTTTTGTTGCTGGGGGCTCCATGGAAGATGTAAAATTTAAAGGAAGAATCTGCTTGGACACAGATTTTTGGGAGAAAAAGAAAAGCAAATCCTATTGAAGAGAGCATAAAATTTTTAAAAAGTTGCAGGAATGGCCATGATGTTGGTTGATGGGGAGTTAGAATACCAGGGTTCGGTAGGGAAGATGGAACTCCAGCAAGAAATGGCAGACACAGTATATTGAGGACTCAGACTTGACATTATGGAGACCAATCTGACAGTTGGTAAGATGTTTGGGTGCCAGCAGTGACTTGAAGAGGAAAGTACGTAGGGAGATCTTTGCTAAATTGTAAATATGATACAATCACTTCCCAGAACAGGACTGTTAATAGGACAGGAAAGGAAGGGAGAGGGCTGGAGAGGGCTTGAAGTATGGTAGATTTGGCCTATCAGAGTAAAGGAAGAGTAACAGTGCCTTAAAGACTGTGAGTTGGAAGGTCTTAGAATTGTGAGGCCGTTGCACAAATGGTCAAGGTGATCAAGGACAGAGAGGGATTCAGGATTACCTGGGACTCTTCAAGGGATGGGAACAGAGAGAGAGCTGTAAATATGCATGAGACTGCATCCAGGAAGAAGGTCATCTCAGAATCTCTTCCATGCAAGGGAAAGATTGAGCACTCCTTGGAACTAGAGTTTGGGGGAGAATTAGGTTGTAGCCAAAGTAAAAGAAGGATGAAAGGAGGTAAGACATAGATTTTGGATAGGGAATTTTTTTTCTTCACTAGAAGAGAAATATTCTATTTTATAATTCCAACCTAAATAAGTTGAGGTTCTATAATATGAAAAAGATAGCCATTCTTACCTAAAAACAGCTGTATTTTATATGCTACAGGTGCAAAGAAAAAGCAAGTCTCCTTCCATCTCACATATGCACATGCACCCACATGGCACCCTGAGTTTAAGTATCTTCAAGACATAATTCAAACAAATATATGTAGTGTCTTCTGTAAGAAGGAGAAAATTGCACTCAATATCACTTTAAAAATCTCAGTTTGTGTGTGAAGGAAGTAGACAGTCTAATTTTAAAATTACTAAGTAAATAATAAATTTGGCAAATATTACTTTGAATAGTCCCTTTTATGACTACTTTGTCCGATCTATTTTAGGGACTAAATGAACAATTAAATAAGGAGTGGCCTTGCTTCATGGAGACAGTGTTTATTTAAATCCAGCCTGAGACCACAAGTGAAGTGGTTTAGTTCTGTGTTTAGACCCTGTGTTTCAATAGAGTAAAGCTGCCATGCACACTATGATAGCTTGCAGCTTCTCTGCCCAAACAAATAGCAATTGTTTAAATGTCTAACACTGCACCTCAGAGCTAAGGAATGTTTACAGAGATATGTTCCAATAATCAGGAATATTTAACTATACTCTATCTCTTAATCCATATGACCAGCAGTTGCTGAGAAAGCAACATGCTTATGTATCTGTTGATGATTCACTATGCATGCAAAATGCATAAACACATGAGCTGTATCTAAAAGATGAGGTCTTTTCCATACATAATACACTAGAAATGATTTTATATCAAGCTATAAAAACCAAGAGAAAAGAAATAGATTTTCGCAAGTGTGCCAGTGGAGTCTACTTGAAACTCAAAATTTAAGTACCTATAAAATGTGATCTTTTTTCCTGTCTTAAATTTTATTTGCACTAATATAAGTTTGCATTGACTGTTTCCTAGGGGGATTGAAAGAGTTAATGGGCCTGACATTTGAAATGTGTATGTCTTTAACTTTGAGCATAATGGAGCTAGCTCTTTGATTCATAAGAAAAATACAGATGTTTTGAAATTTTATGCAGTTTTAGAATATTGGGTCAAGGAGGGTCTTTCCTCTTGGATCTTTTTAAGATTTAGAGAATTCAGTCTAAAGGCTTTGGATTTTAATAAAAAAGAAATCTTTTGTTTCAGTATTATGAGAAATATAAAAGTGAATGTCAAATCCCTAATTTCCTGAAGATAAAAATTGAACAGAAGCATTACTATATATTGTAAATGAATATATATTCTTATTTTATATATGGCATTTTTCACCTAAACATTAAAACAGAAGTTGACTGCTCCAGTTTGAAATAGATGCCTTCAGATTATTGTTCTAGAATACATATACATTTTAATATAAAATTCTCAGTCTAATTATATTACCTAATATAAATAGTAATTCAAATACTAGTAATAATAAATGTAATAACACAAAGGAATTATTACACCCCAAATTTTAAAAATATTTTTTCTTGTAGGGGTGCCTGGGTGGCTCAGTCGGTTAAGCATTCAACTCTTGGTTTTGGCTCAGGTCATGACCTCACAGTTCATGAGTTCTAGCCCCACATCAGGCTTCATGCTAATAGCACAGAGCCTTCTTGGGATTCTCTCTCTCCCTCTCTTTCTCTCTCTGTCCCTCCCCTGCTCACTCTCTCTGTCTCTCTCTCAAAAAAGAAAAACTTTTAAAAAGTTTTTAAATATATTTTTCTTTTAAATTTCTAACTATCCCAGTAGAATTTTATCACTCTATATACCTTATGAAAAGAAATAACATGTCAGTGATTTAACTCTAAAACAAAACAAAACAAGTTCTGTCTTAATTTATTTTATATTTTCTGCAGCTAGAGAAAAGTGTCCTTATGTCAATTATACTAAATGTATCTTCATCAGAATTAAAATATAAAACTATTCAAGAAAACATGTATAAGAATGAAATTAATATGAGGAATATATCATTTATGTATAATATTGTTAGCAAAGACCTAAATATGGGTTTCAAGCAGTATAAAATCACTTCGGATTTTGAGAATGACAAGACTTGTGAGAGGGCTTTGATTAGGAAATCTCCTGTATGTTTTAAAATTTCGGTATCCAAAATTGTTCTTCAATTTTCTTTCTCAGAATTTAAAATAAATGAAATATATTTCTAATGTCACAAGTAAAATGTGAGAGAGTGTGCCTGGCTGGATCAGTTGATTAAGCGGCCAACTCTTGATTTCTGTTCAGGTCATGATTTCATGGTAATGAGATTGAGCTCCATGTGGGGCTCTGCACTGGGCGTAGAGACTGCTTAAGATTCTCTCTCTTCACCTCTTTCTGCCCCTCCCCTGCTTGCATGCATACACTCTCTCAAAATAACTAACTAAATGAATGAATGAAAGAATAAATAAATAAAATGTGAGAAATTTCTGGGACATGACAGCTTGAACTGGAAAAGAATGGTGTAGGGAAAAGAGTTATTTCTTTTGACATTGGGAGAGCAGTTTATCTGCCCAGACTTCATATTACTCTCAAATAGAAGGATGGAATGAGATCAGTTCATCTGTCAAATATTTGTTTTCTGAGTACCTACTCCAAGCCCAGAGACCTTGTGTTGTGCCTGGAAGATGAGATAGCACAGAGACGTAGCCCCATGCATATGACCCTCACCATCTCTGATGGTTTTGCTAGGACTTACCTTGATGCATTGATCTGGGGAACTTCCCCAGCTACTCTGAATAAAGATTCCTGCTTGGTTTCTCTCACTAAACCATGGTCAATAAAGAAGAATGGGCTGGCTGAAAAGTTGGACAACTCCTAGAAGCAACATAGATTTACTTTAAAAATATTTGTACCATGCACTCTCCAAGGTACTAGGTATACATTGCTGATCTAGTGGCAAAACTTAAAATTTAGTGGCTAAACATAATAGAGAAGGTTATATATATATATATAAACAGTATACACATAGTAATAATTATATATATGTATGTGTAATGGTACAAAACTTCCAATATTTTATATGTATTTATATATTATAGTATATGTTAACTACTTTAAAAAAGCAAAATGTTTAATGGGAAAAAAATTGGGGAGTATATAAGTTGGGTTGATTAACCAAGAAAAGTATCTCTGAGGAGTTTGTGTTTACATCCAGAATTGAGATATGAGAAAGACCC
>NW_027551570.1:981595-983853 GCF_008692635.1 Crocuta crocuta
AAAAAAAAAAAAAACAAAATCGGCATATTAGAGAAGCTGAAAATAAATATACCATTTGGGGTTGAACACTTAGATTTAGACTTCATCTTAGCTTGTTTTAGTAGGAAGGGTAAAGTGGATTACAGATTCATTAGGAAAGCTACATAAAGAAACAACCTATAGAAGTGGTCCATGGGCCATGAAGAGATCTTGTCCTTTATCAGGAAGACACTGCAATTAGAAAACAGCTCACATGGGAAAACTTCCCCCCAAAAAAACAGCCCCTTCCTTCATACTACTTGCCAGAAAAGGGAGGGGAGAGAGGCAGAAATATTGTCTAAATCCCTTTTTCCAATCTTTTACAATCTAAATGGTAGAAACCAAACCATAATCTGGACGTACTGGGTATCTAAGACCTACAGTTTGTAGCTCTCTGGCCTTTAGTATGAATGCTAAGTCTGGCCACCATGTCTTCTACAAAAGAAGAAAGGAGGACAGGAACCAAATCATGCTGGACTTTCATAAGCTTTGACCACAGTTGGACTTTAAAAAAAAACAAAAACCTATACCCAATGTGGGGCTTGTACTCCTGACCCCCTGAAATCAAGAGTCTCATGCTCTACCAACTGAGTCAACCAGGTTCCCCCTATAGCAACTGGACTTTTAAGAGCAATGGGAAGCCAGTGCAGAATTTTAAGTGGGAGTCATCTTTTTCATGTTTCAAAAATGCTTTTCTTTGTTGTAGTGCAGGGAGTTGATCAGAAATTGGGAGTGGAATCAGGGAGATTGAACGAAGGTGGTTACATCAGTCTAGGCAAAAAAAAAAAAAAAAAATGATGATGACTTAGAACAGTGTGGGGACAGACTGGACAGGAAGGATTTAAAGTACATTTTGATACAGAAACAATGAGACTTGTTGATGGATCAGAGGTGAGAGATAAGGGAGCAAGGACAACCCAGATTCACGTTTAATCAGGTGGCTGCCTGGTGGTGTCATTTGTTGTTGAGGATCACATTTTCTAAATGGGAGTCCTCACTTACCCTTGGGGTTCCATGACACAGTGCTCACTCCTGTGCCATCGCCCTCCTCTTATGTCCCCTTGCAGTGCCATCAGGTTAAGTTCTCACCTGCTTCCTTCTCTTCATTTTAAGCTTTTCAAGAGTAGACACTTCTTGTCATATTTTTAAATTAGATTTTGTCCTCTAAAAGTGCCTAGCACGGTTCCTTAGATCAACAAATGTTAAAATAGAATTAAAAAGTCCTTCTTTTGTCACATTCCAACCCTTAGCCACATGGCTTTATAAACATGAGGAATTATTACGTTAAAAGCTTATAAAAAATGTTTAATCTTGAGACTTCATCAGAAAGTAACGTGAGCTAAAGTTTAAATACTCAGGTCATGATGTCTTAAACATATTTCAAGATGACAATAGTACAAACCAGTCCTCACATAAACACAAAATTTCTTTCTAAATTAAGCAAAGTAATTTAACAAGCTTAGCATTTTGTTTTCTGAACTGATGTATATAGTGAAACGGGAAGAAATAATTATTATGTTTCCCTCCAACACGGAGGAAAAAAACATAACCGATAATAATTGATTTCCTTTGTCTCTCTGAGATTTTCACGCACAAAGATATTCAGAAAGACCCTATAAATATACTCAGAAAGAAATCGTTTTTCCAATTGTGTCAAAACTAAAGAGTCTTACGGGAAATGTTATCCTACACACTGCAGGCTATTTCAAATGAGACAAAACTGATTATCATAAAAATACTTAGATGTTTTAACTTGAGGGGTGAGCAGTGTTCTCTGTACTCCATCCTCTGGGAATTTTTGATTATTAGAAGATTTCAAAAAATAGATTAATTAACAGAGAAATAGTTCCACCATAAATATGAGAGGCTGGCATTTTATTGCAGAGAAATGAGTTTGTTGACTTGCTCTGGGTTCTTTAGGTGAGAGTATCATAGCTGCTTTAGGGGCTCTGTATTAGCAGAAACTATGCAGTATCAGCAGACTATGCCTTTGAACTTTGTTCATAAAAATCATGTCCCTGTATGAACAGATCCAAACAAGTAATGATATGAAAACAACCCAGGGTATAAGTAGATGAAGGAATGAGGGCAAGAGAGCGAGAATGCTGCAGTGAAAGAAGCCCTAACTCAGAACTCAGGAGAATTTGGGTTCTCCTTATGGCGTGAGGTATGCGTGCAATCCAGGGCAAGTCGTTCATACTTTTCTGGACTCCAATTTTTTCTGTTAAATTGAAAGAACC
>NW_027551570.1:983909-1111881 GCF_008692635.1 Crocuta crocuta
CTGTCTAACTCTAAAATTCACTAAGTTTTTGAATCACCAGCCTATATGGTCCTTAACTAAGAAGTGGATATAGAATTTGAATTGGGAGTCCTACTACATGCTGTCATCTACTGGCAGATTCTGATGGCTGTGTTGTGTTGCATGTAATTGCAAACCTTCCTAAAGTGTGTACCATAGATATAAAGGTATACTTGGGCCCATTGGTGGCTGAAGGTTGGGAACAACCATGCAAAGACCATTTTACCACAAAAGGGTAGTCAGCTCCAGACCCTTTCCTTAGCATTTTATTGTGCCCTATATTATTCATCTTCATTGCCAGTCCCATGTCTTCTGTCTGCAGAAGTGGTTTTCAAACCGTAGGTCTGGCTCAATTAGCATCTGTGATATGACAATAAAGAACATTCCTAGTCAAATGTTAGGAAAACCATTTGTTTTTGCTTTCCATAAAAATTAAAGATAAAAATCATATTAGGTACATGTAATTTTGTTTTTCTTTTGTAGATTTCATGTCACTAATTTATTTTGAATGATGCCTTTGTTACTAATTCTGTGAAACAATATTTTTAAGTGTTAAAAAGGTTTATATGGAAGGTTCTATCATGCTTTCTCAGTCATTTTATGCTCTGATACCTTTATAGAAGTTTGAGGATAATCTCTGAAGAATACATCCAGCTCCATCACAGTTTAGAATAATACTAGTGACTGGGTCAAGAACTCTAAAGCTAGACAGCTGCTTATTTACCTCAAGCTACCTAGATAACTACTTTGTATTCAGCACATTTATAATGTAAATGCCTTTTATAATGTGTTCTTTTTTTTTTTAATAGTTTATTGTCAAATTAGTTTCCACATAACACTCAGTGCTCATCCCCACAAGTGTCCTCCTCCATGCCCATCCCCCCCTCCCCCCACACCCATCAGTCCTCAGTTGTTGTCAGCATTCAAGAGTCTCTCATGGTTTGCTTCTCTCCCTTTCCCCCTTCTTCTCCCCCTTGGTCCTCCGTCAAGTTCCTCCTAATCCTCCTATACGTGCAAACATATGATATTTGTCCTTCTCTGCCTGACTTATAATGTGTTCTTAATTCTTTAGTTCTGTCAGCACACATTTGTTGAAGAGTTGGCCTGTGTATCACTGTATCAGGCAAAACAAGAAAATAGACAAGAAGCACATGGTGTGTTCCCTTACCATGATTATGCAATGAGCCTATATTTTCAAGGGAGAAATAAGTGCTGTGAGTGCCTAATAAGATACACAACAAGCAAAGTGCTGAGAGAAAAGCAGTTATACTTAGGTGATCTGACTTCCATTTTATACAACTTTAAAATCAACACATTCCATTAGTAGCTATATTCCTAGTCCTCTTACCCATCATTTTTTTCTTAATGTACCTGCTTTGTGGAGCACTTTGCAAGAAATGAGATTTCCAATGTTAAATTGTGAGACCATAAAACAATTACTGACATTCCCCNTGGTTAGTTAATACTGTGAGTTCCACTTTAATAATTCTTTCTTGAGCTTTAAATGGCCGTGCCTATGTCAAATTATTTGTTATACTGAAATAAGGAAAAGAAAATTTAAAAACCTTCTCAAGTAATTGAACTTCCATAAGTCTATATAAAATATGAGTTCTTTAAAAAAATGAGAGAAAGCAACTTGGACATGAACAATGGAATATTTTATAAAAAAATAGCTAAAACACTTTTCTCATAATGTAAACCAAAATCTACTCTTTTATATATGTCCAATGTATATTAATTATTATAGTTCCAAAAAGTTTCACTTACTTTCCCCTACATTTCTCAAATTTCCCTTGGAAAAAAGTTTTTTATTATTTTTTTAATGTTTTATTTATTTCTGAGAGAGAGAGAGAGAGGCAGCGTGAGCAGGGGAGGGTCAGAGAGAGAGGGAGACACAGTATCTGAAACAGGCTCCAGGCTCTGAGCTGGCTGTCAGCACAGAGCTCGATGCAAGGCTTGAACCCACGCACCGTGAGATCATGACCTGAGCCGAAGTCGGACTCCAGGCTCTGAGCTAGCTGTAAGCACAGAGCCTGAAGTGGGGCTCGAACCCACAAACCGTGAGATCATGACCTAAGCTGAAGTCAGACGCTTAGCCGACTGAGCCACCCAGGTGCCCAAAAAAAGTTGTTTAAAAAGGGCTAGTATGATGTGCTTATATTTGTCCTCAAAGAAAAACAATATGTACCAGGATGTGTTCTGTGAAGCATAGGCTCACCTGGAGGTGAACTCAAATTTTGGTAGGTTACAGGGAGAGCTCAAGATGGCATTTACCTTTGTGAAATCACAGTGCAACTATGATTATTTTTCAAGTACATGGCCTGCTCTCCTATTCTATTTATGATACAAGAATCAATGTGAGTGAACAGATTTCTGTTCCTTTACTGTTTTATTGAGGCATACTTTACAGATGAATCTGCTCACCATCACCCCAGACAAGATATAGGACTTTACCGAAAGTTCACTCGTACCCAATCCAGTCAATGCCTTCCCTGTTCAGCGTCAACCGCTGACCTGATTTCTGTCATGGTAACTACTTTTGCCTTTTCTCAAATGTGATAATAAATGGAATCTTACTGTGTATTCTTGTGCCTGGTGCCTTTTGCACAATATAAAGTTTTCCAGTTTCATGCATATTGTTTTGACATCAATTAATTTGTTTCTTCGTATTGCTGAATAGTATCTCAATTTATGAACATCCCACAGATTCCCCATTTACCTAATCCTGGGTGTTTGGGTTGCTTCCCAATGGTATTTTTATGTATGAAGTGCTCTGAACATGTGTATATACTTTTTTTCATGGATATATTTTGATTTTTTTTTTGGTAAATACATAATAGATTGCTGTGTTTTAGGGTAGGAGTATTTTCACTTTATATATTTTTTAGTTTTTTTAATCTTCATTTATTTTTGAGAGAGAGACAGAGCATGAGCAGAGGAGGAACAGAAAGAGTAGGAGACACAGAATCTGAAGCAGGCTCCAGGCTCTTAGCTGTCAGCACAGAACCTGAGACAGGCCTTGAACTCATGAACCACAAGATCATGACCTGAGCCAAAGTTGGATGCTTAACTAACTGAGCCACCCAGGCACCCCAGACTATGTTTCACTTTATAAGAAATCATCAAACTTTTTTCAAAGAGATCATACTGTTTTACATTCAGGGGAAGCATGAGTTTCCTGGGACACAACCACTATATTGTAAATGACCAAGGAGATCCCACAGAAAGATGTCACTGACACCAGACATCTAACACCAGGATGAAGCTGTAACATTGGCAGTGAACCAAGATTGGTGTGTTTGCTTTTTGCTAGTATCCACCCTTTTCCTTATTCCCCTGGCCAAACTCAATGGGAAACGAGTAATATTGGGGGAGGGGACTTTAAAAACAATTCTGGAAAAGTATTTTGTCTCCCCAAATACTACAAAGTCTTCATGTATCAGAATAATTTCCCAAAGAAACTATCTTACTTAGTCTTTCAACTTCTGTGTATTTAGAATTAGAGTACTGTTTTGGTAAAAACAAACAAAAAAAGAAACAAAAACATTATAAATTTCGAAAAACAACTACAGCACTAACAAAAACAAAATTGTTCATAGTTTTTGCATTTTGTGAAAGCTGTCAAGTTCATTCAACGGAAATATAAGCGTAATGTGTTCAAGTTTTGACACAGCATCTCATTAAGTCCCCTTAATTGTGCTTTCACATGTTATTGATGAGTACATTGGTGAAGAGCCATTAATTAATGAAATAAACTGCCAACCCTCCCACCACCCCATCAGCATCTAGCACAGATAAAAGTGTAAACACTAGGGCCAATGGCACAAGAACCTTGTTGGAGGAAGTTGATGAGAAATTCTTGATCATCGGTAAGTACCTTGGCATAGTGGAGAGAAAACAGAAACACACACCAGGGATTTAGAAGATTTGTGTTCTGGTCTAGAGCCTGCTGCTTTCCAATTCAGTGTTCTGGGCAAGTTATTTTATCATTTTGGACTAGTGTGCTGTCATTTATCAAACTGTATCTAGACAGTACTCGATACTGTCCTAAGTTTCCAGTCCTCCGATTTTTTCTGTATTTGCTTATCAAGGCCAATAGCTTCATGAGAACCTAAGGCAGGAAGAAAGAGGGCATGTGTAATTGGGAGTGAACATGCAATTAGAGGAGATGGAACCAACCTTTCATTATTTAACAATTTTTGTACATAATAATGCTTGAGCAGGACTCACAAGATGTAATGGAGAACAAGATGGATATGTTACCATTTCTTATGGAGCTTTCAGACTAGTGAGGCATGCACCTTGTAGGCAGAAAATTGAGATAGAGATGTTGAAAGCCATGATTGTTAGCAGCAGCATGTGGTAAAGTTTGACAACCTATTTTAGGGGATCGTTGACGCCTTCCTGGAAAAAGAACTTTCTTAACTGACAGACAAACAGACTTTACCTAGATGATGCACTGGAATATTAAAGTGAAAAGTGACATACTGTTTGAGGCCTTGAGAGAAGAATGATTTTCAAGGAAATAGAAGTTTAATGTGGACATATAGAGAAGAGGGCAAGTTGAAAGAGGAGCCTCGAAAGTTAAGCAGAGACCACATCCTTAAGGACCTTATAAGCCATATCAAGGTCATTGGATTTTGTGCCCCAGAATGTTGAGCAAATGAATACATTATAAGGTAAAAATTGGTAATAGATTTGCATATTAGGATGAATTGAAGTAGTGTAATAGAAAACGTGGCAGGCATCATTTACAGAACCATTTCAGTGATGTAGGTGAAAAATACTATTCTTCTGAACTTTGCTGTTTGAGTGGCTGGAGACAAGAATTTTCCAAAACCCTTGAAAATCCTGGTAGAGGTGCCCGGCACACATTTATGCAGAGAAGAGTAGTAATCTTCACAGTAGACTCTGTAGCCTGAAGTATGATGGAGAACAAGTGTTCTATAGCCTGAGATAGTAGGTCAGCCTGCAGACCGTGAGCCTGGTTATGTACCAAATCTCATCTCCCGTGCCAAGTGTAGGTCGACTGTGCGATTAATCACAGACATTAAACGGGTGATAAAGAAACAGATTACAGGGATATTATGAAATTCACACAGATGGGTTCTGAATGGCTTATTTCCACAGTCAAGGAAGAAGCAGAGTTGGGACAGAAAACAAGATACATTGAGACTCACACAGATGTGAGACAAGAGTGCCAAGAAAATTAAATAACAATAATACATTCTTGGAGGGATTATTTGAGAATTTAGGCTCCAGCCCTGGTGATAATTGACAGGCTTGGCTTGTGATTCATTCATTCTTTTATGGCTTTTCCTGGACTTTAAAATATTTTGTCTTGTGTTATCTACCCTTGCCAGGTGATGAGAGGCTGTGGCCGTCTTGGGGCTAAGGAAGCTTACAAAAACATGAATAAGAAAAGAGAAACCCGTTAGATCTAAGCTCTGCATGAAATATTTCAATGTCTGATTTTCTACACTGAGAAAAGTGAAGTGCTTCAGACAAACAGATTATATATGAAACTGGTAGACGAATTTATAGCACCTACATAACCATGGTTCTGAATGAAAAATATCCAGCAAAGAGAGCAGTCTTTAAAAATTAATGTGTTTTCCATTAAACACTTAACGGGTTATGTAAAAATATAAAGCCACAAAAAAATTGGAAAGACTCTAGATATCAATAAGGTTGCCTACACGGAAATAAAATTTAGGTTTTCCAGGTGGTCAAGAAAACAATAAAAACATATGTGCAAAGAAATGTTTAACAGAAAATATCCCGTATAAAGAGAGATGGATGGGAATCTGTTAAACACAGGACACAGAGTACTTGGATATAAAATCTTTCTGTGATGATGACTAAGTATTTAATGAGAAAGAAATTTATAGCTTCTTACTTTGTAGGAGAGTCTTTGGCCAACAGTGAGGTCACATGACAGCCTCATAAATTTGCTTGGATCCCTCTGTCTGCACCCCACTGAACAAGTAGAGAGTAGCCAAGTAATGCTTGGTAAGCAAGGGTACTATCTTATTTTCACATAGGCTATATTTCTATGAACATTTTAATATACTACATTTACTGTGACTTTTCTTTCTCTTCATCCTGAACTTACTGCAGAGGTAGTGTTCATGAAGTGCGTATGTGAGTGTGTGAGTAGGCATGCATGCGTGTGTATTTTAGTTTCTGTTGACTGTAAATAATTAAGTATGTGTGTCTGCATTTTTTTAAGGGATTTTTTGGAAGCTTTGAGTTGAAAACATGGCATAAACATATTAACTTTGGACTATAGCTTCTAACAGCTGTGGTTTTAAAACTACAATTATGGAGCCTCCTCTGTTTGGAGAAACATTGGCTGCTGTTGTTTCTGAAGCTTAGACAATGTTCCAGGAAGAAAAAAAGCAATAAGTATTTGAGTGTTTGAGGTTCCCAGGGCAGGTGTGCATGTGCCTGTGTGTGTTTGTGTTTATGAGAAGGAGAGACACAGAAAGAGCATGGGAATATATTTTTGTGTGTTTCTAATATTTTATGTTTTTAATATATTGATTAGCATTAAGATATATTTGCATCAACTTAGTAGACTCATTTGAAAAAAGGCTTTGGTTTTCCATTTGGGAGTATAAGGTTGCATAGTTAGCAAAAAGTCGTATGTGATGTATGTCAATACTTTACGTTATCCCTCCAGTCAGTGATTATAAAATTATTTTGAAACCTCTGCAATTACTTTCTCAAAAGTCTTCTTTATGTGTTTGAAGCAAATACTCTGAGAGTATTGTAATATAAAATATTTGCTTTAGGTAGAGATTTAGAAGAGTTTAAGGATTATTGTAACCTCTGTTCCTTTGCTGAAGCCAAGAATTATGTACAACATTTACCTCAGCTGAGTTCACTTCGGTTCATTGCTTTGTTTCAATTGTTTCATTTATATGTGTGCTGTAGCTTCCTATAAATAAGATAGATGAGACATATACTCATTCCTGTTACGTGTGAAGAAACTAATGCTAAGTGGCTCTCCCAAGAGTACACTATGTGAGAGTACCAATTTGGGAAGAAAAATGTAATCTCTGAAATGTAAACATTGAACCCTGCCCGTAATTTTGGATTTCATCCAGTAAAGTCTGTCAGTGAAAATCAAAGACCTCAGATCGCAAGAGTTTTCCCCTGATTCCCAGATATTTGGGCTATAGGATAGCCACCTGGAAACAGGCATCTTTGCATGTCTGTAGTCATCTGTAGAGAAGGCTAGTGAGTCTGGAGTCATGGGTGAGCAAAAGTGAGGCACCTGTTACAGAGAGCTGGGTCTTCAAGGCCAGACCTGAAGGGGCTTAGCGGGTCCTCACTCCACCGTGGCCTTCAGTACCGCGGATGCCATTGGGCTCCTGTGTGTGCTTCTGTGTGGGTCTCAGCCTCTTTCTGGGTGACTCCCAGGCTGGCCACTGCTCAATGCTATCCCTTCATTTTTTTAAGAATTATTACTTTTCTTAATTGTGAAAGCAATAAATTGTATATGTTTTTAATACAGGGAAAAAAAGGATTGTGTCAATCACTTATAAATCCTTCCAGTCTGTCTTTAAAAACATAGGAGACACATTTTTTTTTATAAAAATGAGATCATATTACATACAATGGTTTGTAGTCTTATGTTACTGATTATGTTCTATTCTTAATTTTTCCTCTAATCTACTGTATACTTATCATTTTAGTTACTGTGACCAATAAAATTATATGTATTACCTTTAATATCATTATAGCTTAGTGTACTTTTTTAATCTTTCAAGTCTATATTTTTTCCATCAAACAATAGTTTAAAAAGTTGCCTCACTTGCTGTTACCTGTTTAGCTTTTTAGCTTTCCATGCAAAACACTATATAATTATTATTACATATAATTATGTGTAGCTATATATCTTATGTAAGTTAAATAATTATTTATAATGTATAATTACAATGTTTCCATATAGAAATTTAAACTTTATAGCATTTAAAAATTATATTAATTTATTTTGTCTCTTGCCTTCATTATCACTTTTATCCTCAGACTCCTAAACATTGCTATTTACTTCTAGCATAATAGTACACATATTTTGGGGCACCTGGGTGGCTCAGTTGGTTGAACATCCAACTTCGGCTCAGGTCATGCTCTCACAGTTCGAGGGTTCAAGCCCCGCGTTGGGCTCTGTGCTGACAGCTCAGAGCCTGGATCCTGTTTCAGATTCTGTGTCTCTGTGTCTCTCTGACCCTCCCCTGCTCATGCTGTGTGTGTGTCTCTCTCTCAGAAATAAATAAAACATTTTAAAAAGTGGTACACATATTTTAATGTCTACTTTTACCCTTAAAATAGTATTTAGCTTTTTATCTACCTATCTGTACACCTATCTATCTCTTCTTACTTATATTTCTTCCCTTGACTCACTTAATTGCAAGCAAGCATTGTAGGCATCAGGATGAGCCCTGAGTCAAATCTCTCTCTCTTCCACTTGGTCCTGTGGCAGCTGCTTTAGATACTCATTATACAACTTTTCCTCCAGAGACTTAAGTCATAACTTAGAGTGTGAGAATACCTAAATACCAAAGAATTCTCTAATCCTATGTTGATTGGAAGGGGCGTAGAGATTAAACTAAAAGTAAAAGTTTTTTAAAAAGAGTAGAAAAGTTCATGTTTGGAATTGAATATAACAATTCAAGTTGCCAACCCACTATGGGATTCTCTGGAGTTTTGGAGTGTTTTTTTAAGTTTATTTGTTTTGTGAGAGAGAGAAATTTGGGGAGGGGGCGGAGGTAGAGAGAGAGAGAATCCCAAGCAGGCTGCGCACTGTCAGAGCAGAGCTCAATGTGGGGCTCAAACTCACCAACCATGAGATCATGACCTGAATGGAAACCAAGAGTCAGATGCTTAACTGACTGAGCTACCCAGGCCCTGGAAATTTGTTGTCAGTTATTGTAAGCAGTTATTGCTGCCACT
The DNA here is from genome assembly GCF_008692635.1 of Crocuta crocuta. NCBI lineage: Eukaryota > Metazoa > Chordata > Mammalia > Carnivora > Hyaenidae > Crocuta > Crocuta crocuta. Next base: position 992,889 of record NW_027551570.1, read on the forward strand.
GGACATGCATTTGGTGTATGAGGTCATCAAATTTTGGTTTTGAAAATGTCGGAACCAAAAACATAATAGCTCACTCAGAAAATATTAAGCAACTACTATATTGCAAGTATCCTGCTTTTATCTACTATGCTAAGAACTAAAAGGTCACAGGGACCATCTAAGCCAGATATGATGTCCTCAGAGGTTAAAAATACTTGCAATTTACTGGTGGCATAACGGTACACATATTTTAATGTGGCTACAGATGCGTTTTGTCCTAATTTGTACCAGCAAGCAGCTTTACCAGATATTTGTAGTTATGCAGGGATCATACTCTCAAAAGAGCATTCAACTCCTTCCTGTGAGCATGTGAAATGTGCCGCTACCCCTTGATAATGTGTGGTTTCAACTGGCTAGAGGCCTAATTAGTTGCTGTGCAAATTTGAAAACAATTAAGTTATTATTTAACATTTGGCCCAACATGGATAATTTGAATTTTTAACATCTGTATTAGAACTGCTCTTTTAAACTGTCTTCTTCACAAGTAAAACTTCATTCCAAAGAGAAGTTTTAAGTTCAAAAAATTCACATAGTGTTTCAAATGTGAAGACCAAAAAGGAAAAACTAAACCTCGAACATGATTTTAGATGAAAGGTGGAGGGGTGGTGTTCACTTTATATCCTTTCCTCACCTCACCTCCCTAAGTATACTATAGGTGATGTGAGATGTACACCGTGGTTGTGGTCCAGCAATGCAGAATTTGTGTTGTTTTGTTTATTTTATTTTATTTTATTTACTTTATTATTTTTTTTATTTTATGTTAGAGAAAGAGTGTAAGTGGGGGTGAGGGGCAAAGGGAGAGAGAGAGATCTTAAGCAGGCTCCACACTCAGCACAGAGCCCAACACAGGGCTAGATCCAAATGACCCTGGGATCATGACCTGAGCCAAAATCAAAAGTCAGATTCTCAGCTTACTGAGCCACCTAGGCACTCTGAGCTTGTGTCTTTAGATGAGAAAATTCAAGTATCCCAAATTTTTTGTGGGTTTTTTAATTTGACTTTTATTGAGGGATATTTGACATATAAAATTTTAAGATACTTAAAGTGTACATGGTGATGAACTGATTTGCATACTTGTTGTGAGAGGATATCCCCCCATCTAGTTTATTAGCACATGTATCACCTCACCTCACATCTCTCTCTCTCTCGCTCTTTCTCTCTTTGAGAATATTTAAGTTCTACTCCTTTAGCAAGTTTGAATTATACAATATGGTGTTATCAACTAGAGTCACATTTTAAAAGAAGCAAAAATAGCTCTTGCTCTGATTTTAAAGAGTTTTGTGAAAATGAATGGATGTAAAAGCATTTAGCAAATTGCACAGTACAAAACAAAGCTTAGATGTTATTAAGGAAATCAACTTAATATTTTCTTCATGACAGAAAGATGAGTCTTGAGTTTTTCAGGAACTAGATTGTAAATCCAGTTGTCCTAATTAATTGCTCTTTTCTTTAAAAAAGCTCTACATCATGATTCTATATCAAATTAGAAAACCATCAACTTAAGAGATTATAGTTGTTCTAATAATAACATAGTATATCTTCTTTCCTTAAAAATTACTGTAGTCAGTAGAAAATTATAAAAATATTACTTCTTACACACATCGCACAAAGAACACACATGTAAATACTTGTGTCTTTATTAAAGGATCCATTTGCTCTATGTCTTCATCACAAGATTACATCCAAAAAGATTTAATTTCTAAGATGCATGCAATATAATATTTTAAAGGAAAATCAATTACTTTGTTCCTTTTATCCCTATTGAAGTACACAATTTAAAATCATGCTGTTAAAGTTGTATACTGAATATAATCTGGTATAAACAATGTTAAATAATTAATACCCAATATCCACCAACTACTTTATGGCTCTTATACTATTTCTCACATGATATTATATCTATGATATCTATGAAATAGTTACATAGAGCATTAGGCTGAGACATCTGAATTTCAGGCAAACACAGAAACCAAAAGCACTCCACTCCAAATCCGTATTAGTCATTCATGCAAGTTAGGGCACACAACAATAAACTGTATTTGAATTTTACTTTTCCTAGCAATGGAAAGAAAAAAGATGGTGTTGTAGATAGAGCATGTGAGCACAAAACTGAGATCAGGCCTGGTCTGTTGGGAATCTTTACATAAATAGCATCAACAGAAACATGAACACAGAGGGACGACCTTAACATTCAGAGTAAATTGAGAATTCAGAAAACTTGACAGGTGATTTAGCAACAGCCAATCATATTAGTAACGTGAGCCGATGCCTGTTGCAGCCTAGGTTTTGAAGCAGTACTATGGGAAGTTGTAAGTGGTTACCCTGGGACCTGAAACAGAATTGTGCATACCCAGACTTAGAGAATGCAGTCCCATCTTACATGGAAGTTGAGTCCTAAAGTCATCACCTAGGGTGAAAATTGGGTATTATCATAGTTACACTTGAGAATATCATAGGAAGATGGTCATTTGGTATAGACTTTCCATCTGTCTTGAATGCTTAACCTGTTCCATTTTCATCAAGGAATACAGTAGATTATGGTACATTGGTTGAGCCATAGATGGAGGTAGTTGCTGTGTTCATGGGCTACTTTGTTTGAAAATAAAATATACTTAGCATGGTGGAATGCTCTCTCTCTTCTTTTTAATTCCAGCATAGTTAACATACAGCATTATATTAGTTTCAGGTGTACAATATAGTGATTTATCAAATCTATACATTACTCGGTGCTTATCATGGTAAGTGTACTCTTTAATCTCCTTCATCTATGTCACTCATCATCCCATCCACCTCCCCTCTGGTAACCATCAGTTTGTTCTCTGTATTTGAGTATGTTTCTTGGTTTGTCTTTTTTTTCTTTTTTTATTTGTTTTGTTTCTTAAACAAACATATGAGTGAAATTATATGGTATTTCTCTTTCTCTGAATGACTTATTTCACTTAATATTCTAACCGCTAGATCCATCCATGTTATTGCAAATGGAAAGATTTCATTCTTTTTTTACGGCTGAGTAATATCCTATTTGTGTGTGTGTGTGTGTGTGTATAGCACTTTATCAATTCCTCTATCAATGATCACTTGAGCTGCTTCCGTATCTTTGCTATTATAAATAATGATGCAATAAACATAGGGATTATATTTGTACAATTTCTGTATTGTATATCTTTTCTAATTAGTGTTTTTGTATTCTTTGGGTAAATACCCAGTAGAGGAACTAATGGTAATTTTATTTTTACATTTTTGAGGAACCTCCATACTGTTTTCCACACTGCCTGCAACAGTTTACATTCCTACCAGCAGTGCATGAGGGTTCCTTTTTGGTCCAATGTTCTCTTGGTGGGGATTGAAAACTCACCAAAAGTAAAATATATCTAATTGTAAGTCTTATACCTATTCCACACCATTGTCCACCCATTTAATTTGTGATTACCTATGCCACTTATAAAATTTTAGATTTATATTTCATTTATAAAGTATTGTTTCACTCCACCTTTCCTCTCCTTCCCTGTAGAGCAGAGCTGTGAATCAGAGATAGTTAAATGCAACACTTGATTCAATCATTCATCCAGCCAGCCAAATAATAAGTATTTTATTTAGACACTTACCAAATGATAGATATTGCCCTTGGGAGACCCATGGTCGGGGAAAAGGTTACTAATTTAAAAATAGTTATAGTAATATGGTTAGCACCCAAATAGGAATATGGGCAAGGGTGGAATAAGCTTATGGAGATGGAATCACTGAATTTCTACAATGACATTTGTGCTGAACCATGGCCAAAAGATGCACACAAAGCTAGGAAAAAGCATACCATGTATGTTAATGAGGACAGTAGGACAACATTAACATATAGTGTGCAGGTGAAGAGCTTGAATGGAAGCTCGAAAGCTTTCAAGAGCTAGACTGGTATGTTACACAGAGTAGTTTAGATTTTGTTCTACAAGGTTTTTACCAGAGGAATGATTATAGTTGTCTGTCAGGAGGATCTTTTTGGCTTGAAATATATGATATTAATACATTTGCATGTATTAATTTATAAAGCTCCACCTCCCAACATAGCAGCCTCGGGGCATAGGTAGCACGGAGGCCCTGCCCCCTCTTGATACTTATGAAGTTCACCACCAGCGTAAGAGTGGATATAACCTGCTCTCCCCTCTCATCCTCCAGGTGACAGGTGTCAGTATACGGTCATGCTTCCTCAGAGTAAAACCAGAAATGAAGGTGCTAGAATTTAAGAAGCATTTTCACAGCTTATTGTGTTTCTTAATAGCTGTTTTATTGAGATATAACTCACATACCATACAATTCACCCATTTAACATGTACAGTTCAGTGGTTTTTAGTGTATTCACAGAGTTGAGCACTCATCACCACAATCAATTTTAGAGGCCCCCAGAGAACCCCTATACCCATTAGTAGTCACCCTCCTTGTCCTCACAACCCCACTGGCAACCCTCATATGCTTTCTGTCTCAGTAGATTTGCCTATTCTGGGTATTTCATCAAAATGAAATTACATAATACCTGATATTTTGTGACTGATTGCTTTTACTTAACATAACATCTTCAAGCTTCATTCACAGTGTCATACGTATCATGACTTCATTCCTCTTCAGGGAAGAATAGTTATAATCCATTTACATTTATAATAATTTTATTTTTTTCTTTTGTCAGTTGGTAGATGTTTGGATTTTTCCATCTAGGGGGTATTATGAATAATCTTGCTATGAACATTTGTGTGCAAGTTTCTGGGTAGACCTAAGTTTCCTTTTCTCTTAAGTGTGTGTGGAATTGGGTAGGATGGTTCATAGAGTAATTGCTGGGTCATAAGTAATTCTATTTTTAACATTTTGAGAAACTATATTAAAATGTTTTCCAACATGGCTATACTGACGTTAGGTTTGAGACTACTGATTCTAAGCTACCAGGTCAAAAATTGCTTCCATATCTTGGCTATTGTAAATAAGGCTGTAATAAACATAGGGATGCATGTATCTTTTCAAATTAGGGTTTTTGTATTCTCTGGGTAAATACCCAGTAGTGGAATTACTAGTAATTTGGGGTTTACGTTTTTGAGGAACCCCCATACTATTTTTACACTATTTACTATATTTACTATATTACTATATTTACACTATTACATTGTGCCTGCAACAGTTTGCATTCCTACCAGCAGTGCATGAGGGTTCCTTTTTAGTGGAATGCTCTCTTGATAAGGATTGAAAGTTCATTGAAAGTAGAACATATCCTAATTGTCAATTAGGTTTCCCTGGGTTGATACTCTTAGGAGGCAGACTCCTCATTGAAGTAACTACCTGGAAAAAAAAATCAGTGTGCATTTTTATTTAATGATGATATTCCTGTAAAAACAAAAACAAAGCACATAAAATGAATAAACATAAAGCATAACTAGTAACTAGTCTTTCAATATATATAAAATTCATTTAGGTTTAGAATAAGATTTAAAGGACCATAATATTTAGTAAAAGTAAACTTTTTTCATATTTTTACCTATAGTTTTAAAGAGAGAACCTTAATCTGTATCTAAATAGGGTCACATTTCCTGGGTTTTACACAGCTACTTAAGGCTTAAGAGTTAAAATTTTCTTATTTTTTTCTTGCATAACTAGCCTTTTTCTGAATCTCTTTTTCAACTGCTTAAAGTTAGTTAGTTTAGTTAGTTTAGTTAGTTAGTCAGTTTTTCCCCAAGAGTCCTAGAAACTTGCTCTCCTGGACAATATCATCTCTTTCTTCCTGCTCTAACAGAAAGTGTGGGTGCGAGTGGGGGAGGCATGGCAATAATGCCTTGATATGATTCCTGGCATAACCTTCCAAATGCAGAAAATAATTCTGCACATATACCTTATCTAATTTTGCTGTTGGCCTTTGGTGACAGAAGGGATAGTGTAGAATTACTTGTGTGTTATTCTAAAGTTAACTTATTCATCACTTATTTAGAAACTCTGTAGATCTTATAGCTAAGTTTTAATAAACATCTTGTTCTTCAAAAGCTAATATTATTAGAGCTAGAAGAGCCTTTAAAAATCATGTAACAAGGGGACCTGGGTGGCTCAATCGGTTAAGCATCCGACTCTTGACTTTGGCTCGGGTCATGATGATGTTACAATTTGTGAGATCAAGCCCCATGACTGGCTCTGTGCTAAGTGTGGAGACTGCTTGGGATTATCTTTGTCCCTCACTCTCTGCCCGTTCAGCACTCTATAAATAAATAAAGAAATAAATAAATAAATAAATAAATAAATAAATAAATATTTAAAAAGATACCATGTAACAAAATTCCTTATTTTAAAAAATAACCACTTTGGGGGCACCTGCTTGGCTCGGTTGGTTGAGCGACTGACTTTCAAGTTCTGCTCAGGTCATGATCCCAGGGTTGTGGGATAGACCCCTACGTGGGGCTCTGCACTGAAGACTGTGGAACCTGGTTAAGATTCTCTCTCTCTGTCTGCTCCTCTTCCCCTGCTGGTGCTTGCTGGCCCTCTCTCTCTTACTCTCTCAAATAAATAAATAATTATAACTACTTTTTAAAAATCACCTAATTAAGTCACACCTGAACAAAAGAAAGCAGACATTTTAGAGAGATAAACAATGGCTTCCACATAAATGCAATCACATACTAATGTTGGATCTTCCTCTGCCTCCTGCAATTCATTCTTCCTTTCCAAGCATCATTTTATTTTCTAGGGTCTTTTGTTCGTTTGTTCATTCATTCATTCATTCATTTGGGAAATATTTGCTGGGAATCTGTTATGTTTCAGGTACAATTCTAGATGCTAAGGACCATCAGGGGACAAAAACCCTAAAAACTCCTGCGCCTGTAGACTTTACATTCCACTGGTGGAGACTGATACTGAACAGCCCTCAGGCTGTTCTATGTTTCATAGCCTACTTGAATGTGATAAGTTCTGTGGAGAAAAAGGAAAGCAGAAAAGGTAGGGGCAGCTCGGTGAGTCAGTTGGTTACCTGTCTGACTTTCCCTCAGGTTGTGATCTCACGGTTCATGGATTTGAGCCCTGCATCGGGCTCTGCACTGATAGTGCCAAGCCTGCTTGGGATTCTCTCTCTGCCCCTTCTCAACTTGTGCTTTCTCTCTCTCTCTCTCAAAATAAATAAATAAACTTAAAAAAATGCAGGGAGAGAAAGAGGAATTCAGGCATGGGTGGAGGGATATAGTTTTACCCAGAGTGGTAAGAAGGTGATGCAGACTTGAAGATGGGGAGGGGATGAGGAATGTATGTGATTTTCTGGCAAAGAGTGTTCCCAGTAGATGGAATAGCAAACTCAAGGTTTCTGAGGTGGGAGGCTGCAAGAAGGCTAGTGTGGTGTGGTTGTTAAGGAGGGAACAAAAGGGGAGGTAGAAAAAGAAAGAGTCAGGTAGATAATGGAAGACCAGGTCACATAGGCCTTCTGGCCATTGCAAGGACATTGGCTTTAAAACAAACAAAAAACTATAGAGACAAAATTCACGTAACATATTTAACTGTTTTATCAGACTGTTTTTACAGTCTAGAGAGTTTTAGTATATTCGCAATGTCGTTCAACCATAACACTAGGTCCAGAACCATTTCCATTACCACAAAAAGAAAAACCTGTATCTCCTAATTTTCCCTTTTTCCCATTCCCTGGCAACCACTAATCTACTTTTTTTTGGTATCAATTCGGCTATTCTGGTAAATGGAATTATACAATATGTGGTCTTTTGTGGTTGACTTCTTTTAACCACCATTAATGTTTTCAAGATTCAGCCATGTTGTGATATGTATCCATACTTTATTTCTTTATATGGCTAAAAGAAATAATATGTTACATTGTATGGACATACCGCATTTGTGTATCCATTCATTACTTGTTGACTCTGGGTTGTTTCCATTGTTTTGCAATTATGAAATGGCACTATGAGAATTCATTTCCAAGTTGGTGTGTAAAAATATATTTTATCTTGGGTGTATATTTAGAAGTAGAACTTCTGAGTCATAGGTTAACTCTATATTTAACTCTTTGAGAAACTACCAAACTTTTCCACAGCCACTGTACCGTTTTTTTATTCTTACCAGCAATACATGAGGATTCCAATTTTTCCACATCCTTGATAATACTTGTTATTTTTGGTGTTTTTTATTTTAATTTTTCATCATTATTATATACATCCTAGTAGATGTGAGATGGTGTCTTGTCATGATTTTGATCTTCCTTTCTCTAATGACTATGGATGTCAGATATCTTTTCATGTGTTTTCTGGCCATTCTTATATTTTATCTGGTGACATGTCTGTTCACCTCACTTGTCCACTTTTTTAATGGTCTGTTTGTCTTTTTATTATTGAGTCATAGGAGTTCTTTATATATTTTAGACACTAAATCCTTATCAGCCATATGATATATAAATATTTTTCCCATTCTCTGGTTTGTTTTTATCACTTTTTTGACAGTGTCTTTGACATACAAGAGTTATTAATTTGGATGAAGCCCAATTTATCTATTTTTTTCCTTTATCTTTGTGTTCTTCATATAATTTTTGAGAAACTATTGCTTAATCCAAGGCCACACATATTTACAACTATGTTTCCTTAAAAGAGTTTTATAGTATTAGCCATTACATTTAGGTTGCTAATCCAGTTTGAGTGGTATAGGATATGAGGTACCACTTTTGCATGTCATTGCAAAAGTGTCATTGTTTTGCATGTAGGTATCCATATGTCCCTTAAAGAGACTGTTCTTTCCCCATTGTGTGGTCTTATCACCCTTGTCAAAAATCAGTTGGCCATAGATTTTATGTACAGTACAGTTTTATTTTTAGACTCTCAATTTTATTCCATTTATCAATACGTCTGGTATCTTTATGTCTTATTCATTACTGCAGCTTTTTAGTAAGTTTAAATTAAAGGAGTATGAGAACTCCAACTTATTTTTTTTCAATGCTATTGAATATTGGGATCCCTTCATTTCTATATGAACTTTAGTTTAGCTTGTCTGTTTCTGCAAAAAAGGTCATTGGGAATTTGATTGATACTGCATTTACACTGCACATCACTTTGGGGAGTATTACCATCTTAGAATATTAAGTCTTCCACTTCATGAATAAGGAATGTCTTTTCATTTATTTAGATATTTTAAGTCTTACTTTAATAATGCTTTGTAGTTTTCAGTGTACAAGTCTTGCACTTCATGGTTACGTTTATCCCTAAGAACTTTATTCTTTTTCATGCTATGGTAAATGAAATTGTTTTCTTAATTTTATTTTCAGATAGTTTATTGCTAGTATATAGAAATACAACTGTTTTGTGCCTTTATCTGGTATTCTGCACTTTTGCTAAACTCATTTAATGGCTCTCTTTTTTTTTTTTTTTTTAGATTCTTTTGTTTGGCTTTAGATTCTTTAGGTTTTCTATATATAAGAGCATGCTGTCTTTGAGCTGAAAAAGTCTTACTTTTGCCTTTCCAGTGTAGATAGATACCTTTTATTTATTTTTGTTGCTTAAAAGTCCTGGCTAGAACTTCCAGTACAATGTTGAATAGCAGTGGCAAAGAAGGACATCCCTGTCTTGTTCCGGATATAAAATAAGGAGTAAGCTCTCGGTTGTACAATGGCTTTTACTTGGGACAAAATAGGAAGCCATTCTGGTAGTTTGAGGAGAAGAGTAATGTGGAACTAACCTCTATTTTAAAAGTATATCTTTGTCTTTTTTGATTTCTTAAATGATTACAATTTTTAAAACTAAAGCTAGAAACCTTAGTAAATATAATAAGTAGGTATTAAAAATCTGACATGGTTCATTAAACTTAAATAATATAGTAATATTACTACACAAAAATGTTTAATATATTTGTCTTTTCTAAGTACTATAAAATTAGTTGAAAATTAAATATACAATGTGTTCAAATCATACAGTTGTCTTAGCTATCTATCTATCACTGTGACTCTGCGTGTCCTATTATGTATTTTTTAATACTCCTTTCTCGATAATCAAAGATTATATTTTCTACTAGACAGCAACGAGACACCCTAAAAAAATCTTGGCACTGATAATGGCTTTCCTAATTAATAGCTATATGCTTCTAGCAAGTCCCTTTATATCAATAAGCCAGTTTTCTCCATAATAAAATAAGAACTCTCATGTCTATCTCACAGTAATGTGCAGATACAAAGAAAGAGGTGTCTAAAACATTAATTTGAAAACTAAAAGCACTAAAAACTGTAGTGTATCACTATTACCTTGCATCCTTTAAATGTTCTTTATCACACATCTGTTTAATTTTATAATTATTTAGTTTTCCATTGAGAGAGCGCACTGTTACACCTGATGGCTATTTCATGTAACAGTAATGGCCTTTAGAATAAGAACCTATAAAACTAGACAGCTAGGTCGTGGGAGTTACTAGAGAGAACCACTCTATATCATGCAACGTTTAAAATAGCAAAAAATAATGAGACATAAGAGTAGTTGAAGAAGGAGTCTTTATCTCATTTTGCGTGATGCATTATCTGTCATCTTGGGTATATTGTATAACATATATCTTGCAAAAATCAGCTGTAGACCTCTTTGGCATTTACCATTCATTTGTGTTTCTGTGGTATTCACATCAGAATTCATAAATCTTCATATTTGGTGACACCTTTTCCATTAGCATCTCAGAAATCTTCACGGAAAATTGCCATCAGTAGAATTGGAACATTTGTGATGATGTGAACTCCAAAGATCAAAAGAGAACAATTTCATCCAAACCCTATGGATTGGTCCATCATATTGGTCCATCTGGACTGCTTGATAAAAATACCCTTGAAGAGGAAAAACTCACAAAACTTTTCTTCCTATAAAATCTGTAATTTAGAAGGGCAAATAAGACAGAGACCTCTCTTGCCCTTCTCTCTTGCCTCCTTTCTCTCTCATTCTCTCTTATCTTGCAAAAGACAGGGTTAATAAGCAAATACAAATAATTTCTATCTCATTCACACCTATTCAACTTAAGTTAATTAAACTTCCAGACTGAGGAAACATTTATTAACCCAGACTGACAAGTCAGGCAGAGGAGAGACTTTTATTGGCTTTGGAATTCTACTTTGAGGGTTAAGTCCAGTGGAATTTTTCTGACGTGTTCAGTAAAAGCAAATGACTACTGAGGTTATGGCTTAGCAGTGCTAAAAAGCAATATATCACACATGGAATGAAAATAAAGTGTGAAAATAAAATACATCAGTTTTTAATGTCTAGGTGTTTTTCAGGAATTCCCCCAGATACTTACAATTATCTAGGTAAATTTATTTTGTGCTTCAATTTTGGTAAAAAGGCATTATATTTTTTGCAAAGCTAAGTCTAAACATCAGTGGCCTCTATATGATATGATGAGAAACCATGATTTCCCAGAATTAGATCACACAACTCAATTCTGTTAGCTTACCTGCCCAATCGTTGGTCTTTTTTTTTTTTTTTTTTTCCTTTGGCAGCCAACCTGGAAAGTTTTTAACTTTCTTTCTCTTGCCACGTCCTGAATTCCCCCCCTGTGAAGGACAGCTCACAGGAACAAACTGAAATCTCAAAGGGAGAAATGTATACATACATGTGTTATTTTAGTTAGTTAGTTATTTTATTTTGGATGACGTGGGGAATAGATGAATTGAGCAAAAGAGGAGGCAAGAGAGGAGCTTGAACCCTAGCCTGGTGCTTGCCTCCATGTTCACCCCAGTTTCCTGCAGTGTGATCCTGCATAAACCTCTACGTCTCTAGCTACACAGCTACCATGTCTTCCTTTGCCTCTTCTCTCCTTTTCTGGAAGGCACAGATAGTGGCCATGAATACTCTTTCCTCAATAAACCATGACAGTGCTGTCCAAGAGGTAAAAGCCTCCGTGCTAAAAATAACCTGACAAAGTCACCACCTTGTCTGCCTACTGTGGTCTTAAGCCATGTCCTTAAATACCCGAGAGCTGTTTCTTCTCACCCAACTTGCCTTCTGGCTCTGACTTCTCTCCTCAGCCTTGTGAAGTGGCTGTCGACTTGGCTGTGATCTTGACTGGTTGGCAACGGCCTTCGAAGTGCCAGGCGTGGAGGAGGTCTCTGCCTTGCACACGACCCGTCCACTCAGACTTTTGACTTGACGCCTCAAGCCCTGGGCTGTGAGCATTCTTGGCCAGGCTTTCTCCCTGAGCGAGAAGACTGCCAGTAAGGATGTGAATGACCTAGTCACATGCTGCAGTAAGGCTTGTTTCCCATTTCTAGAGAAACAACCTTAAAAGAACTGAATGTTGATTTAAAACAGGCTTACAGAAAACAGATACATGGAAAAGAAAATCTTCGTCCCATGAAAATTATGAGATCTATGAAGCAAGGTGGTTTGCTCTATGTGCTGGTTTTAAATTTTAATTGTCACGTTTGGGTTTTGGTAAAAGTAATAGAAATCGTGCTTGTTAAAAACAGCCAAACAAATATTTATCCTAAGTAAAATCAGGACTCTTTTCTAAGCCTTAGATTAAAAGTTATATTTTAAAAATTACTTTATCTAAATTAATGATGAAATTTCAGAACTTCTATTCATATCAAATGGTCTCTAATATGGTGTTCTGATTTGACTCATGAAATGAGATCATCTCATTGAAATGCCATCATCCTTTGAGAGGGTCAGTTCACATGGGGTAGATTTCTGTCCTTTTGTAGCTATAAAAATATTTAGCATTCTATGGGATCAGAATGGCCAGTACTGACTGTCAGAGATAATATGAATTTAGTTTGAAATCAATTATCAGACAGCATATATTTTATTAACACAGCTTTACTTTAAAAATAAATTTATCTTAAAGCATTGAATGAAATCTTTGTTGATAGAGCTAAGCAAGAAGTCTTTTTTTTCCTCCCTGAGTAGACACTGAAAATAAATAATTGGGTTTGAAGCTGTTTAAATAATGCCAAAATAACTAGTCTCTTATGTAAGCCCTAAGGAAAAGCAAAATGGTGATTCTGTAACATTTAGACAAAAGAGACTGACTTTTTTCTTTTAATGTTTCGATTAGTGTTTTGGTGAAATGGTAATACAGTTATGATGAATGTATGCTCAAAAACAAAAAGAAGGTATGATAAGTTTTTGTGCAAGGAGTGGTCTGCTGTAGCTTGGAAATTTTGGAACAGTGTGATAGTTTATGGGAATATTAGGAGAGTTAATTTTATACCTGGAATTTCGTGGAGATCTGGCTTATGTGGTTTCTGTAGATAAAACGAGATTCTGGCCCTCTTAGAAAAAAGTCTGTTGGATTTGCTGGGGAAGAGAGGCATTTGCTCCAGAATTTTCTTCTTTCCCAAGCAGTTCAATTGATTTTTCAGTAGCCAACTTTTCAGTAAATGAGTAGAAGTCTCATTTCTCTTGTTCCATTTTGATGCGCACACTTCCCCTATTTTTTTACGTGGCTCCTCCCAACTGTTAAAAATCTGTTTGGCTCAAATATATTAACATTACAAGGAAACAAGTACTTTGAGGAGAGAAGTTGTATCAAAAAGTAATTGTATTATATGATGACTTCCCTCTTATTCTACTTCTAGCAGAGGGGAAATAATAATAAATTGCTGTTTCGGGTGAAATGACTGGTAGTTTGAGTCTGGAGACAACATAGTTTACATGAGGTGCTTAGTAGTTGTGGAAAACTTCTCATTACAATATATTATATGTATTATATATAATATACTATATTTACTATATATCCTACATATTATATATAATATAAAATATATATAATATATTCTCTCTATATATGTAGAATATGATTTCTTGGTGTTTTTAAAGATCTTCTCTCTTTCTGTATTTCTCTCATCTTTGCCAACCATTTTCCATAACTTGTCCAGTAGAACTTACTCCCTAAAAACACCTTTCCTGGTTTCTAAAAATTTGAAAAAAAAAAAAATCCTTTAATTTAAATGTTTGAGTCTGGCCAGTTACATCATGTCACCTTTCTGGTGATTAAAACGTTGTCCACACAGATATGTTTAATCCATGAAACACTAACATTGTAATGAAATCTGCTAAGTAACTGACACATACAATAAACCGCCCAAGCCCAGATGGTACAATGTCCTAAATTATATCCACACTAAGTATTTTATTGGTATGCCAGCCATCATGAGAGCTTGATNCCTAAGTGACTTGGCAGAACTATCTCCGTGTTCTCAATCCTCTACACATTCTACATTCACTAGTCAGAAGGCATGCTCTCTCTTACTCTGTGTTCACTTTCAATTAGTAAAACATTTCAAGACTCAACGTTTATCATGTCATAGTTTTTAGTGGTTAGCTATTGTGGAATGATACAAGGCAAATCCTTACTTTGAACCTAAAGCACATGGCCAGAAGGAAGACTGTTGCTGTATACATTAAACAGACAAACCGCTGAAGGCAGTTGCTGAAAAATCATGCATTGACTTTTTGCCAGATTTCAAATCGAGTTTTTCAGTATATAGACTTTCTCGTTGACAAAATGGGAACTGCTACTGTGGCCTGCATACCTTTCCCTCTGGAAGTTCTTGGAACAAGGGAACCAGCATTCAAAGATTGGGAAAGATTTTTTTTTCTTATTCTTTTAGAAGTCTAAAGAGGCAGCTTCCTAACCTAGTGGCATCCAACTCACTTAAAATAGCTTTGAAATAAACTGATTTTCATTTAGTCTTCTCCTGTTTTTCCCTTCTGTAAAATTTATCGGAGACCTCACAAATTCTGACAAACTTCCCCCTTTCTTCTTGGTGCTTTGCAATTATATGTACAGTAGCCAGACACACTCAATTAACACTAGCAAGTCCTAGAGTCCTACCTCCTGATTAACTTAGTTTTAAATTAATTTACTTTAGATTAATCTGCGTTTGGAAGGGATGAAGCATATGTCCTGTGAACACTATAGGAAATGAATTCCCTTGGAAATATACAGACTGTAAGATAGGGAGAGAAGACTATATTCTTCCAAAAGAGCCCTTTAACTACTAAATGAAAGGTTAATTAAGCCTCATAGTTATTTTTCTGTTTCAAGGATTTGAATGTGTCTCCATCCTCTCTCATTTGTTGTCACATATATCTAAGAAAATGTATCTTTCAATAAAAAAGCTCACTGTTTGCCTAGTAGTATCTAGGCAAAATACATATATATTTTTTATGTTGATTCATTTTTGAGGAGAGAGCATGAGTGGGGGAGGGGCAGAGAGGGAGACAGACTCTAAAGCAGGCTCCAGACTCTGAGCTGTCAGCACAGAGCCCAACGTGGGGCTCAAACCCACAAACCATGAGATCCTGACCTGAGCCAAAGTCAGACACTTAATCAACTGAGCCCCCACAGTGCCCCTCTAAAATATATTTTTTAAACATTGTATCCTAATTTATCCCAAAATCCCTTATAGGGTGATCAACTTGACCTGACTTGCCAGGACCTTTGCCTGTACTAATACTGGAAGTCCCCTCTTAGGAACTCCCTTAGTTACAGGCAAAATAGGACAGTGGTCACTTGATCCCTTATCAAGGGACCTGTTTACACCAGTGACTTTCAACTTAAGTGACATTCGAGCTCTAAAGCTGAGTTAACCTAATTGACAAATCTGTCAGTTGTGATCTTGATAGTCTCACATCAGACCAGCAGCAGCAACACCTGGGTACTTATTAGAAATGCAAATATTCAGGGTCCAACCCAGACTAGGAGTCATTAACTCTGAGGGCGGGAACCAACAAAGTTTTATCAAAACTTCCAGGTGATTCTGATATATAATACATTTTTCCAATCATGAGTGTCCAGGAAGAAGATTATTTTTGATTCACAAGTTTCTAACATCTTGGCTTCATCATTGTGGGGTGTTGTGAGAGCCAAAAGACCATAGAGAAAATAGAGTGAAAAAGCAGTATTTGAAAAATTATAAAATGAAAATGATTAAGGATAAAAACTTAGGTTAGCAGGTCAGAGATTTGTTATGTATACTGCTATGCCAATTTTCAGTCTGGTCTTTTATGGAAGCTCTTAACTTTTGAAAGAGAGGCAAGTGTCGAACAGAACAAATTTATTGACAGCAGCCTCTGTATTTATCAATTATAAAATATCTAGTAAGTTCTTTATAGTTGTGTTATAGGGTATGTATAGGAGAAGGTAATATAATCCCCACTGACTTTTAGGCTCCAACATTAGAAGATACTGGTAGAGATTATCACCCAACAATATCCTTGGATATTAAGTCGTGAACCCTTACACTCAGCTGACAGGACAGAGCAAAGTTTCTGCCCCAGAATGAGCCCTTCTTGCAGACTTGAAAGAAAGGAATGAAGGCAAATTGGTAAAAAATTTAAAAAAAAAGACCAGCTAATCAGCCTGTCTCTGCTTCAAGTGGTAACTTTGTCTTTGGAGAGAGACTCTCAGTCAAGCCAGTTGAACAGTCTCTGAACTGTTGTGGAAATGACCATTGTGTCTGGAAGCACAGGCACCACGTCCTTGGAGAACCTGGTGAAGCTGGCAGCCCCCAGCTCAGATAGAACACAGGGAAGCTTTGGGCCCACACAGGATTTTGTACACACACGTGCGCTCACACACACACACACACACACACACAGTTGCTAACATGTAAAATTTGGAAATTTTACATAAAATTTTTTGGCTTTTATCAAAATAATAATCAAAGCATCTGGTAAAGCTGGACGTGTGTTTCTCACATGACAGGAACTGGCTGCAGCAGTGTAATAAACTACCCCTTTTCTGGAGAGCTGCGTGCTCCCCAGTTTACTATAGCTGCTAATACAATCATTGTCGGTTGCCCTGCTTCACTCATTTACATCTTCTGCCTTCCCCGGGGTGTGTGTGTGTGTGTGTGTGTGTGTGTGTGAGAGAGCGAGAGAGAGAGAGAGAGAGAGAGAGAGAGAGAGAGAGAGAGAGAGAGAGAGAGAGAGAGAGAGAGAGAGAGAGAGAGAGAGAGAGAGAGAGAGAGAGAGAGAGAGAGAGAGAGAGAGAGAGAGAGAGAGAGAGAGAGAGGGAGAAAGAGAGAATGTGTGTGTGTGTGTGTGACTGCTGCCTAATTTTTTTTAATGTTTATTTTTGAGAGAGCGCACCAGATATAAACGGGAAGGGGCAGAAAGAGAGGGAGTCACAGAATCTGAAGCAGACCCCAGGCTCTGAGCTGTCAGCACAGAGCCCGAGGCAGACTCGACCTCACAGACTGTGAGATGATGACCTGAGCCGAAGTGAGACGTTTAGCCACCCAGGTGCCCCTGACTGCTGCCTAGTTTTATGGCTCTTTTCACTTGGTGAGATCCCAGTTCAAATAGGAGAGGTCCATTTTTGAGGTCAAGGATGTTTTGGAGAGGCAGGAAATGTAAGTAGATTTCAGCTTCAGTTGGCCAATGGTCGCATCCTGCCTACCTCTCCAGGGGGCTGGACACTTCCTGCTGAGCCCACTGAGCCTCAGGGCCTTGTGCTTGGCCTCATCCTCCTGCCCATCCCCCTCCTTAGCTGCACTTGCAGTTGCCTGGCAAAAGTCAACCCCTCGTCCTGTGGTCCTGATCACCAGTTCTTTCTGGGGGTTTCTGCAGCTGTATGTTAACCTGGCAACCTGAATCTCCAGCTTCTGACTCCAAAATTCTAATCAGTGATAGGAATAACCTCCATTTCTGATAAATTATCCTGTGAGAGTTAATCTAAAATTACCCTCTCAAATCGTAGGTGCTCCTAAAAAACAGCCAATCTCAGTGAAACTAATTGGTCCCAGTTTCAAGAAGCAAATCTGAAAGCTCAATTGCCTATTTTTTTTTTAAATAGGCTCTGTCTCAAATGCGTGTCATCAGAATAATTTATGTTCTAGTCTGCATGTGGTGTATACATGGCACAAAGTGAGTTCAACAGATCATCATTATCAGTGTGTGAAGCTACTCCTGATGTAATTACCTCAGACAGATCATAGATTGGGCAGCTTTCGGAAGCATTTCGGAAGTTGCAGTTTGATACTTCTGCTTGGTGAGCATGAGAAATCTAGTACAAACATAAAGGTAGAAAGAATAACTCACCAATCCCTCAGTAAGAGATTTCACTGAGTAATAGTAAGGGTTTCACTGAGTTTACTGTACAAATGGAATATACCACTTGATTTTAAAAGTACAGGGGACACTACGGTGTCTCAGTTGGTTAAGTGTCTGACTCTTGGTCTCTGCTCAGGCCATGATCTCATGGTTCCTGGGATCGAGCCCTGCATTGGGCTGTGCGCTGACAGTGTGGAGCCCGCTTAGGATTCTCTCTCTGCCCCTCACCCACTCATTTGCACATTCTTGCTCACTCTCTCTCTGTCTCTCTCCCTCAAAATTAAGAACTGTTTTTGAAAAGTACAGGGAATCACATTTGGTGTGGCCTCTACACCATTGGAGACATTATAAAATCAAAATTTGAAGTACAACTTATTATTTTCTAGTGACATTTCTTTGTGCTCATCCTCCTCAAAGCGAGAAACTCCAGGGTCGCCTGGGTAGCTCAGTCTGTTAAGCGTCTGACTTCGGCTCAGGTCATGATCTCACAATTCAGGAGTTCAAGCCCGCCATCGGGCTCTCTGCTGTGAGCACAGAGCCTGCTTTGGATCCTCTGTCTCTCTCTCTCTGCCTCTCCCCTGATCACACTCTCCTCCTCTCTCTCTCTCTCTCTCTCTCAAAAACAAATAAACATTTTAAAAGAGAGAGAAAATCCTTTTGTCCCCTCTCCCTCATCATATTAGTGTGAATTTACTCTTTAGGGTACAAATTAAATCCTGGTTATTTCTTCCACTCTAGTGAGTAGCACAGGGTCTGACACATGAGGGCTCCTTCAGGCCCACCCCAAAGTTTGAGGACCAAGACAAAAGTGCAGATGAAGAGCATACGTCCTATGGGTAAATACTGACAACTTCTATCTCAGGCTTTACCTAGCAGTCCCATAGCCTGTCACCCTTGTTACCTGGAGGACAAGGTAATCCTGAGCCCTACCAAGCGGTAACATGGATCTGTAGGGACAGAGCAGAAGCTGTTCCCCAAGCCAGGACTTTGGCATGGTGGCTGCACCCACCCAAATCAGGCTGCCTGCTGGGGAGGTACCCTTTCTTCCCACTCTCCTTTCCCTGTAAACTGAGGATTTCCATGCAGTTTGAAGCCCTTCCAATATCATCATAGTGGAGGGGATGGAGGAAATTTGTGGCGGAGGGACTTCGTCTGCTCAAGTGATTTGATAGAGGCAGATAGGAACAAACTAACATTTTTTTCTGGTTTCCAGATAAAGCTGTGGTTTCCTGCCACCTCTCAGCACACACAGACACACACAGACACACAGACACACACACACACACACACACTTGGGAGATTTTAGTCTACACAGGCCTCTGAGGCAGTCATTCCAGCTCTCACTTCCCTTTCCTATAATTCCCACTCACTCAACTGATTATCAGACTTGCTAAAAACTTTTTTTTTACAAGATCCACACATTAAAAAAATATGCTTTTGTTTCAGTAGCTTGTGATATAAGGAGCCATCAATAGTACATGCCCAGTGCAGAGGTCATTACTGCTGGGTCTAACACTGTGCTCAATAAATGTTAGTTAAATTAAATTAAATCCATAGGAAAGAAACTGCCAGTAATAATTTCTAAAAACTTATGATTTTTTTTGTCATGAGGCACCTTTTTTGTACTTCAGAATGTCAGCATATTTAAGAGGAAGCAGCTGTTCTCACTTGCTAACAAGTCCGGGTGAGACTTAAATTCACATGAGGAAGAAGGACATAAATTGTATATAATTCCGAGTCTTTAATCTGCAGGAAAACATGATGAGCATCTTTGGATCATCCTGTTACCTGCAAGGAAACTTAAATAACTCAGCTGTGGTTGTCCTACTTGGCTTATGAGGTCTGTATCTAGGAGAATAAATTTCTTACCCAGACCATGAATCTTGGCTGCTCCATTTTATTACCTAGAATTCAAGGTGTTGTTATCTTCTGGAATCTTTTCTTGTACAAGGATAAGGGCCACAAATGGTCCACTCTGAATACCAACAAGTTTTCTTTCATTCTCAACTTAAAGCCCCATCCCCAAAGTATTATCAGTCTGTTTTGATGTCAAAGCCAAATAGTGACAGTTGCAGTAATGAATATTTGCTACAGGGCATTGGCAGAAAACATGCACAGAAACACAAACCTAAACCATCTCAAACTTTTTTCTTCCCACTGAACAGCACCCATTAGTTTTGACTCCCTGTCATGTATATTGTTCTTAGAGGGTCATTGGTTGAAGAGTGCAAAAAACTCTGAAGCCACCTACAGGAAACATTAGGAAAAGTCATTGTTCCAGTTTCTCATCTTTTGAAAAGAAAGAAAGAGAGAGAGAGATAGAGAGGAAGGAAGAAAATGAAAAAGAAAATGATAAAAGGAAGGAAAGAAAGAGGGAGGGAGAAAGAAAAGGGAAGGAAGGAAGGAAGGAAGGAAGGAAGGAAGAAAGGAAGAAAGAAAGAAAGAAAGAAAGAAAGAAAGAAAGAAAGAAAGAAAGAAAGAAAGAAAGAAAGAAAGGAGGAGGGAGGAAGAAAGAGGGGGGAGAGGAAAGGAAAGGAAAGGAAAGGAAAGGAAAGGAAAGGAAAGGAAGAAAGGAAGAAAGGGCAAATGATAGGAAGGAGAAAGAGAGGAAGGAAGGAAGGAAGGAAGGAAAGAAGGAGAAAGAAAGAGGGAGGGAGAAAGAAAAGAAGAAGGAAGGAAGGAAGGAAGGAAGGAAGGAAGGAAGGAAGGAAGGAAGGAAGAAAGAGAAAGAAAGAAAGAAAGAAAGAAAGAAAGAAAGAAAGAAAGAAAGAAAGAAAGAAAGAAAGAAAGAAAGAAAGGGCAAATGATAGGTAGGAGAAAGAGAGAGAGGAAGGAAGGAAGGAAGGAAGGAAGGAAGGAATGGGGAGGGAGGAAAGAAGGAAGGAAGGACAGAAAGAAGGGAGGGAGAAAGGAAGGAAGGATTGTAGTAAGGAAGACCTGTACTTTTACCATTTTGCACAAGAGATTATTTGAGAGCTATAAGTTATTCTTTTCTCCTCTCCTTCCAAATGGATTCCAGTAACTTAATATTTGAGCATAAATGGATGATTGAACATACATGATTGACTCTAGCTCAGGCCATGTTTAGTTTCTTTTAAAGTCAAATTTTTAAGATGCTATCTTCAAAGTGCATAATAAATCTTGACCAATTTGAAGTAGCTGAAGAGGATGTAGTCAGTTCTTTTATTAAGAAAAATAAAATGTTAGCCTTAAAACATAAATGAAGATCATGTTCTTCTAAGCCAGACTGTGAGTGCACACCATTGTGCTACACTTGGCAGCTCTGGTTTTGGGCAAGTTCCCAAATCTCTCCATACATCAATTCCTTCTCAAGATGGGAATAGGAATGGTATGCCCCTCTTAGTTTTTTATGAGAATTGAATGACTTCATATGTGTAAATGCTTTAAAAGTAATTCAGTAATCATTAGCTGTAATTGTTATTCATTCATTCATTCATTCATTCATTGTTTTCTTTTCAGAAATATTTGAGTGTCTTTTTTGTGCCAAGTATAAGTGTAAGGATATAGCAGTGCTGATTAAATATTTCACTTTGTTATTATTATTTCAACTTGTCGTGAGATGTCTCATAAACCACTTAGTACATGATGGATATTTATTAGTCTTGTAGATTAGCATATATAGAACCTAGCACAAAATAACTGCTTATAAATGTTTATGGAATGAAATTTGAATATGTGAGTCATTGCAATATAAGATGCTAAGGACTTAATTTAGAATTGGGATATGCAATGTCAAGTCCCAGTTTCTACCCTAAAGCACTATGTGACCTTGAGAAATTTAGTGAAAAATTTTACTCTGAAAACCAAGAAAGCTATGCTATGAAACCACTAAGATCTCTTGATTATGATTCTACAAAGTAGCTGAAATGATGCACTATTTGTTGACTGGTTATGACTCGATTTTTCTTCAATTTAATGAACTTTCAATTTTAGAATAGTTTTAGATTTACAGAAACGGTGCAAGAATATTGCAGAGGGTTTTTGTATACACTGCATTCAGTTGTCCTTATTGTTAACATCTCACATTGTTATAGAGCATTTGTCAAAACTAATGAACCAATACTGATACATTATTATTAGAGTCCAGGCTTCATTCAGATGTCCTAAGTTTTTACCTAATGTTCTTTTTGTCTCCTCTTCCCCCCACAGGGTCCTTACCAGGATAGGACATTATAATTAGTCATCATGTCTCCTTTGACTCATCTAGATTTGACAGTTTCTCAGACTTTCCTTGTTTTGATGACCTTAACAGTTTTGAGGACTATTGATCAGGAATTTCATAAATCGTCCCTAAATTTATGTTTGTTTAATGCTTTTCTCATGTTCAGACAGGGGTTGTGAGTTTGGGGGAGGAAAATCTTAGAGGTAATTCTTCTCACATCTTATCAAAGGTATATGCTGTTAACATGAACACCCATTTAAGATTCAATTTTTATGAGTGGATAAGGATTATTATAATTGGTAACTCAATGTACCATATTAAGGAGAATCTCTTTGCTAGATATAATTTTCTAGGCAATGTATAACATAGTTGATTCTCTTTTAAGACGGCATAATCTTGTGGCACCTGAGTGGCTCAGGCAGTTAAGCTGTGACTTCAGCGCAGGTCATGATCTCATGGCTCGTGAGTTCAAGCCTGGAATCATGCTCTCTGCTGTCAGTGCAAAGCCTGCTTCAGATCCTCTGTCACCCCCTCTCTCTGCCCCTTCCAGCTCGTGCTCGCCCTTTCTTAAAAATAAATAAACATTAAAAAAATTTAATACACATAATCTTAAAATATAATTACTTTTTTCATGAAAAAATCTTCTCACCACTGGTAATGAAAAGTAACTGAAAAATCCATGTCTTATTATAAATTAATAGTAATCCTACCTATGGACATAACTTTTATATAAATTTAAAATTGTATTTCTTTCAAATTAACTGCAAAATTGAGAAAATAACAGATTTGTACTCAAGCTATAAGGTCTAAAAGTCCAAAGTAGAAGTTCCAGAATTTAGCCGTTTTGATACTCATTCCCCTAAACCTAGCTCATGCAGTGGACTTGCCTTAAGAAATGTTAATACTTCACTAAGCCCTAGGCATAGAGAATCTGGCATTTCTAATCTTGTGGCATCCTTGGGCTAAATGTACGTTTTATCCCATGAGGTTAGAAAAATACTAATGTAGCTGTCACAGGGATGAGGAGATCCATGGTTTTGTTTATTCTATACTTTTCTTATGAATTTCACTGTAAATGGGGAGGTTGGTTTAGGATTCCTAGGACCATTGCTCTGCAGTTTTCAAATCAAGACAAAATCAGCATTGTCAGTCCAGAGGAAGCATTGTATTACTCGGGACATCTCTACATCGATTCAAATGAAATAAATACCCATAGTGTCATACTCTGGCTCCAGCATGTAGCCACACAAAGTTTAAATATATCTGTATTTATGGTTGTCACTCCCCATTAGAGCTGATTGTAAGAACAATTTAGCAGTTTTAACCTACTGCTATTTGTGACCTTACTATGAAGAATCATGATCATGGGCAAGAATATCATCCACAACGTCTTTTTTTTTTTTAATCCCTGATTTTTTTCAGTCTATAAAACACTTTGCCCTGACTCACCATGTCCTATTTGTGTGACCTTGGGAAATTTCCCTAACTTCTGGAATTTCCTCATTTGTACAACTTTGTGTGAAGTCTAAATAAAATTATGTATCTAAAACACTTAACAAATTAACTGGGCATTTGTTATTTATTCACAGACGTATGCATATGCTTTCAAACAGGCATTTCTGGTTTATTGGGAGCAATGAATAGCTACTAGACTATCTTAAAGTGTCATTCCATTTTATGTTGTTTCTAGGCCCTCAGAAATATTTTATAGCTGTTACCTGATATTTTAAAATTGGTATCTCAATAGATAAGTAAAAGTGAATCAGGAAATAGACTTGTCAGTGGTCAAGGGAATGAGTGCATTCTGGTGGCAAAACTTGGTGTTCAAGTAATTGTATCTTTAATCATGAGAAATTGATGAGCAGTGTGAGGTTTTTTTTTATAAGGTTGGGGATATTCTTCAAAAAGTTGGCTTACTTAATGATCTTAGCAGCTAAATAAGTGATTAAACACTTCTGAAGTGTCAGGCAAAGGAAATAAGATTCAGATGAATGATTTTATACAACAGCCCTCAACAAGAGCCCATTTATATTCTTTTTCTCTTTTAATTTTTTAACATTTATTTATTTTTGAGAGACTGAGCATGATGAGCAGGGGTGGTCATGGAGAGAAAGAGGGAGATACAGAATCCAAAGGAGGCTCCAGGCTCTGAGCTGTCAGCACAGAGCCTGATGCGGGGCTCAAACCCACAAACCATGAGATCATGACCTGAGCCGAAGTTGGACACTTAACCAACTGAGCCACCCAGGCGGCCCATCTCTTCTTTTGACTATTGTTTCTGATGCCATATTTAGGACCTAAATCCCTACCTCTATATCTGGATCAAAGGAGATATCCATATTAAAAGGCATCCTGTAACTGCATTCATCTCTTGATAGTGTGCTCTAACAAGCATTTTTGAGGACAGCACTTCATTGCAAGCAGACCACTGTCCCTTATAACCACTGCCTAATCCATTAATTATGAACCTTTCAGTGTGGCATTGGTGACCACAGCAGCATCTGGAATGAGAAACAGTTCCAAGAGCAGCTGTAGCTAGAGAGACAGCCTGGGAATATTTTGAATAGAGGTTAAGAACCATCCAGCTGGGAGGCCGAGTAAGTAGTATAAAAGAAGAAAGGATACGTGCATAGAGCTCCTTCGCAATTTGCTATTGGATGTGCCAAACACTGCTAATTGTAATGGGTACTTGGCTGTGTATACCCAAGTGAAGTCAGGATAAAGTCATTTTCCTTCAGAGGTTGACCTCTCCAGATTTAGAATCAGACTTCAGAGCCAGAAGGTTGTAGGGCTCCAGTAGAGCAACACTTTCATACTCATCTGACTCTTAAAATGATGATGTGACATTAACATGGTGTGACGAGCGTGTGGGTTTCTTGTACAGAGGCCATTGATGTTTGAGTACTATGTCACAGTCTTCCAGAACATAGCCTGGTACAGAGCATGCATTTAATAAATATGCCAGACTAGAATTCCTCTTATGTATATATTGACGATCTCTGTACCTGACGTCGAATACACAACTCTTTGTAAATAGGGCAAAGGTTTTCTAAATTGTTGATCTGAACAGAGCAGTGTGTCATCAGGGTTCCATTTTTTTCTCTTTTTTTGCACAAGTATGTACAAAAAGATCAGTACTTATATTTTACTTACAGAAATAAATGTAGGAGGAAAAGAGACAAGAAAAATAAAAATATCTTAAACATCTTTATCCTTTATTTTTTAAAAAAATCATCTGGGTAGAAATATATGTATACAAAGCACAGTACACTGTAAAGATGATTTTATTAAGGATGTGTGATAACAAGAGAAATCTGTGGGTATGTTTATTTGCCCCACAGGAAAAAAAAAACTAAGTGTATTTGGGCATCTTTTTAAGAATTGCCCGCGTGTTTTATATCAACATACCCAATTACATATGGCCATCTATGCAAATTTCCCCATGAGATGATTGACCCCTAGCATAGCCAACATGGCTGGCTGGTCTTATCTTTATTAGCAGAATGTAATATTAGTGATACATTACCAAATAGGGAAAGATAACACCACTGTTTTATCCTCATTTTTCTATGCTATTATTTTGAATGCAGACAGTACCGCAGGGACACCAGCAATATCAACGACAACTGTGGAAATTCGCAAAAGCAGTATCATGACAACTGAGATCACCCCCAAAGTGGAAAAGAGCCCCACAACAGCCACTGGGAATAGCTCATGTCCTTCTACGGAGACCGAGGAAGAGAAGGCAAAACGGCTTCTTTACT
This sequence comes from Crocuta crocuta, assembly GCF_008692635.1. Lineage (NCBI taxonomy): Eukaryota > Metazoa > Chordata > Mammalia > Carnivora > Hyaenidae > Crocuta > Crocuta crocuta. Next base: position 1,018,901 of record NW_027551570.1, read on the forward strand.
GTTCGCTATGCAAGGTTGCTGTCAACTCAGCCTCACAGCTGGAGGCTCACAACAGTGGTGAGATGAGCGAGTTCTTTTCTGTCTCAACAGTTCTGCAATTATCTGCCTCTGAATGGATTAGATCTCTTGCAGCAGAGGACAGTGGGGTGGCAGAAAACTGGCAATTATTACATGGGATTCATTAACCATTACAAAATAAAAATGACAATGCAAAGTGTCATTTACGTGGGGTCAAGAGAGGACTTCCTGGGCTCCTGTGCATTGATGTGTATGTATTTGTGTTTATGAAAGTGTGTGTATGTATGTGTGTGTGTGTTATTAAACATTAGGAGATAAAGTAAAATATAATTCTAAAGTATAAGCTTTGCATTCATATGATTTCTAAATTGCTATGTACACCCACATGTTTGCTTCTAAATGAAGTTTTCTGAAGTTTTATCAAGGGTTGCAAAATCTGGTTCCATAACTCCATGTGCTTTTAGGTATAGCCTCTCTGTTATAGTCTTAATGGCAAATAATATTGTTTGGACTAAATCTATATCACCTGTACAATCTTCCATAAAGGGTTTTTATGGGCAACCATTGAGGTGTCTTCTTTACATGTGATATTTTATTTACTCTTTGTGACAACCTAAAGACACTATTCTTGCTATTTGACTGAAACTCAGAAAAGTCACATGACCAATTAAGTGACTAAGCGATGATTTAAACTTAGGTCTCTCTAACTTAAACACTATACTTGAACATATCATAATCATAACAGGAAATAGTGATAAGCCAGGATGAAATGCTTCCCCAATATATTTCTTTTTTTTTTTTTAATGTTTTATTTATTTCTAGGAGAGAGAGAGAGACAGCGTGAGCAGGGGAGGGTCAGAGAGAGAGGGAGTCACAGACTGAAACAGGCTCCAGGCTCCGAGCTGGCAGTCCGCACAGAGCCCGACGCGGGGCTCGAACCCACGAACCGCGAGATCATGACCTAAGCGAAAGTCGGACGCTTAACCGACTAAGCCACCCAAGCGCCCCTTCCCCAATATATTTCAATTCCATCCATCTGTTCTAGATCTGTTCTATATCTATATCTATAGAAAGATAATGTATAAATACTATATCATAGCTATGCCCATCTATCTAGGTAAATACATACAGGGAGAGTATATCTATATCTATATATCTACCAATAATCTCTAGATTGTATCATATATAGATATAGATAATTGTATATATATCCTGCCTAAGATTTAAGCCAGTCCTTTGGCCCAAGATTAGATTTTCTCTCAAAGATTGGGTTCATTGCCAGGACTCTGTCAGCAATTACAATAAAAACAGGATCGTTGGTAATCATACCCTGGGTTAATGTCGCAGCTGTATGGTGACTGTCATTGGCCAATATCGTGCTGCACAGTCATTTTCAAGTATTGGCTTCAGTATTCTAAGGGCGTATTTGCAGGTAGAGAGCAATTCCTTCAGTTCATATCTTCCTCCTGCATGCAACATTAGTTGTCATTCAGGAGGTCATGAGTTCAGGGGCTGAGAACACAGAAAAAGATCTGGCCCCAAGTCAGAATCTATACCATGCAGACATGCCTCATATATTACTCATGCAAATACATTACTCAGGGATGCAGGATAATTGGGAGAGCCACAACATCATTGGAAGTCCATTTGTTTCTCAAGAATTCTCGATCATTCTGCATAGTGACAGAGAAACACATTCATTTTGAGAGGGCATCAACTTTAACAGATAAACAAAACTATACCCTTTGAGGCTGGACTACATTTATCAAGAATTTGGACATCCTTCCTGAATTCTTATCAGAAACATCTGATTAAGAAGCACAGAATAATTAGTTACTTCATGATAACACATCAGGTCCGCATTTTTCATATTCCAATTCTCTGATGCTCATCTTTGCTTTGTGTTGTCAGAAATAGCCTGTGAGCTTTAAAAACACATTCACTCATGTCATTTTAAGATATATATATATATATATCTTTATACTGGATATAAATATACATATTTCTTATATCCAAGGATTCCTATTTATTGTATATCCAAGCCTAGGAGCTATAGTGTTGGGGAAAAGAAAAAAAAAAAGCAAACACAAAATCCTCACAAGCGTTGTACAGGCAGAACTGAGCACCTACTGTACCAATCTCATCTGGGAGTTTAAGATAGTCAATGTGGTTGTCATCTCTACATGAGTCCCTTTATAGGGGTGTCCCCTCCAACCCTTTATCCTAGTCAGGAGACTCTACTGCCTGTCCCTCTAAGCTCAGGTTTCTTTCTTTTTTTTTTTTTAATTTTTTTTTTTTATTTATTTCTAGGAGAGAGAGAGAGAAACAGCGTGAGCAGGGGAGGGTCAGAGAGAGAGGGAGTCACAGACTGAAACAGGCTCCAGGCTCCGAGCTGGCAGTCAGCACAGAGCCCGACGCGGGGCTCGAACCCACGAACCGCGAGATCATGACCTAAGCGAAAGTCGGACGCTTAACCGACTAAGCCACCCAGGCGCCCCTAAGCTCGGGTTTCTTTAGCCCTTCATTTCCCTTCCTCACTCAGACGTTTCTCCAAGGTCCAGGCCCTTATTCGAGGCCTCACACTAGGCCTGCACAAGTCAGCTGTGCCAGAACTGGAGATGGCAAAGGACATAAGATAGACAAGTAGGTGCTCTTTAACCCCCTGTGTGTACCATTTTTGATCTCCAGATTCAGCTCTCTTATTCGTAACTGAAGCAGTGTTGAGAGGCTCCTGGTGTCTGGGCCATCCTCTAAATGTAGATGGTGAATGCAGTCCTTCCTGTATTCAAACAACTGCCCCTTGTCCACTGGTTCTGGCATCTTTCCCTTAGGTCCCCATGTAGGGAAACCCATGGGGGGAGGGGAATCTTAAGTAGACAGGCTCCCCCACATGCTCACTCTCCTATCTGGAAAAGGAGTAGTTGTAGGATTCATCATTGGGTTAGTGTGGTGTGTGTTAGCTTGGGTCCCATTAGAAGCAGACTCTGAGACCAGGACTTGAGAGTAGATAGTTTTTAGGAGAGGCCGAGGGAATAGGTTAGGAAGCAGGGAAAGGAAACAGGGCTGGGAAGCAGCCAACGTGTTGTACGTCACTGGGAGATTACCCACGTGGGCAACTGAAGCTCGCCAGAAAAAACCATGACACCCCACGGATCACATTGTGTTTCCCTGCTTTAAACGTAAAAACCTCAAGTGGTCACATAAAATGACAGAATTGAATCAACTCAAATGCTGTCACTTCATTCTTACAATCATAGTCATGTCATTGTGCATTTATAATCTATTGTTGACATTAAAATACAGAGTACCACAGGGGTTGAATGCATGAACTGCAGCCTTTGTGAGCTTGAATGACTGTGAACTGTTAGGGACTCGCTAATGAAAAAAGAGCCCGTAGCTGAGTTGCGGTGTGTGCGTGGCCCACTGTGTAATGGAGAGGTCTACAGATCAAGTTCCATGTAGTATGATGTTTAGTACAGGACAAGTAACACAATGGGCTAACTTAATATATACTAAATATCAACTGTAAACACACCAGTGGTTTAGAATATAGACCAACAAAATGTTTTCTAGGAAGTAGTCCTTTATCAGGGATATTATTTAGAGTTGACAGTTCATGGCACTACTGGAAAGCAGACTGTCTTTGTAGTCCATTTAATTATTGTTTTCTAATTATCTTTAATGGACCCCTGTATAACCTGCATCTAGAGCAGACCACAGTCACTGCCTTTGTGCCCCACTGCCCCCACACTCAGTCCTACCCAGCCAATATCATTTTAAAAGAGTTTCTGCTTTCTTTTAGAGCTACAGATGAGGGAATCACTGTTAAGATTGGGCTGTTTTTCAGGGAGCCAGGTTTGAAGGCCAAGTTTGATCAAGAGCAACCAGGCTATAGGGTGGGAAAATGGGTCCTTTGCATCTAAATTGTAATTTTAAGTAGTTTTCCCCTCCCCCCCCCGCTTTAAAAACACATTTTATGCATGGAATAAGGCCTGTAACTCTGAATGTAGAGTTGTGCATTTATGGTTTTTCTTTTAATCTTAAAAATATATTCTTAATTATAAACAGATTTTGATACCACAGCTTCCATCAAATACCACCTCTTGTGTATTCCAAGGGAATGAGCTAGACGTGATCAGACTATTTTTACCTCAGATCTGCAAATAACATTTCTATGTGAACATGGGCAAGTCAGGTGTTCTCTTTGAACCCACTCCCTTCCTTCCTCCTTTCTTCCTTCCTTTCCTTCTTCCTTCCTTCCTTCTTTCTTTTCTCTTTTCTTTCTTTCCTTTCCTTCCTTTTCCTTTCTTTTTTTCTCTTTCTTCCTTTCTTCCTTCCTTCCTTCCTCCCTCCCTCCCTTCCTTCCTTCTTTCCTCCTTCCCTCCATTCCTTCCTTCTTTCCTTTCTCCCTCTTCCTTCCTTCCTTCCTTCCTTCCTTCCTTCCTCCCTCTCTCTCTCTCTCTCTCACTCTCTCTCTCTTTCTCTTTCTCTTTCTCTCTCAGAGCTAAGAGGCCATGTGGCACCTTGTAAGGATAAATTATTATGGCACTATTATTAGTAGGACCACAGTTGCGTCTATCATTATTTGGGGAATCTGTTGTTATTTCACTTGTTTTCTTTTTTTATTTTCCACTAAACTTGCAGTTAATTGATTTATATTCCATAACATTGGAATGCAGGATTTGAATACAGGAATTCCGGTTTTGTGTTTGGGGGTTGCTGTTGTGGTTGTGGTTGTTGTTGGAATTTGAGAAGAGAAGTGGTTCTCCTAAGCTTATTAACATGATTCAAATGGTCTTAGAATATCTAAAACAACTTAAGAGGACCTACTCTTTTCAAAAGATGCGGATGTCCCCTTTTAGTTGTCTGTTATAGACACAGATAATACAAAAAAATATGTTTTGTCTTTTTCTTCAAAGAAGTCTCCCCAAAACATTCCACTAGGTAATGCTTTCCTTAGATAATTTTAATAGTTTTTTCTGTATAATAAAAAAACCCAAACCTTTGAAATGTTTTATAGTTAATGCTCATCACTAATGTGGGCAAATTTTTCTGGTAATCACTTGAAGTGATAACATTTGATAATATTCACTAAGCTCATTCAAGCTTTTTTATCCCTAGGCAGAGCTTATGTTACCCCTCGCTAAGTTTTAATATGCAGAAAAGGCAGTTATCAAAGGATAGACTTTACTAAATTTTAAGTGCTTAGAGATTTCTAAATTTTTGCCTAAATAAAACCAACACCATTAAGAAAGAGAATTGACTAAACTTTATTTAACACATGGAAGTGATGAAAGTAATCCTTAAAACAATAAATGCATTTACTGCAACACCTCAGGAGAGCAGATAATTTCTTTTTTCACAGCTCAGGACACTGAGGCACAAAGAAATGTCAACTACACAGCTAGTGGAGGCCAACTGTGACTCATACCATCCCAGAGTCTGAGCTCACAATGCTCTTTACAGATATTTGTTCATTGCTCTTTCAAATATCTGATACTTGATTGAGCTGCTCTTCACTGATTGTCGACTATGTGTCAGGCACTGAGAATACGGTATGAGCAAAACCCAGGCTTTCCTTCAAGAAGCCCATGTGTCACCCATGCCTCTGTGTTCAGGAAGAGGATAGGTAAGGAATTGTTTCATTAAGACATCTGTCATTTCCCTTCAAATGAAAATTCAGTTAAGTCAGTTAGCTGTGGTCAGTGTTCATGGCCTTGTTATTGTTAAGGGCCAAAGATTATCTGGCACTCCTAATGAGGATCTTCTAGGCTAATGGGAAGACTCTGAATTACAACAGATATTAACCAGGGTGAATCAAGTGTCCCTCTAAAAAGTCAGAATAACAGTCAGTCTCCTACTGACTACTTCTTAGACCTCGATAAGCCAGACCAGCCCAGGAATCCTTCTCAGTCTGATTGAAGAAGCTGCATGGAAAAATATTTTTATATAATCACCTGTTTAGATAAAGAAGATTGGACAAGCATCTAGACGCACACACATACACACAGTTACACAAACTACGTGTGTGTGTATGTGTGTGTGTGTGTGTGTGTGTCTTGCTCTCTGGAACATTGTATTGTCCCTACACTGACTTACACCAACCACCTGCAGAGTAGAAGGTGTTTGTATCTATTTTGCAAGGGGGAGGAGTGAAAGCAGACCACAGGAAGGCCTCCCCACCAGCACCATGGAGCAGCACTGTGGCCATATTTCAAGTCCTCTAGTCTACTTACAAGGTGTTGACCTTTTTCCCTTTCCTTAATATGTTGGGATATGAACATTTTCATAGCTATGCAAAAGAATATGACATTCAAGGTGGGGGATCTATTTTGTAAAAATATACGTTTGCTTACATTGGGTTCAGTAAAGTTGTAATTTTGAAAGAGAGAATCGTGACTGTAAACCTGTTTCATGTATTTCATTGCCTGTCATTTAAGGGGATGGTGATTGGCACTGACCTTGTGTGGCCCTCAATGTGTTTTCTTCATTAATATTCAGTGGTTCTGGGAGGCTGGCTCAGAAATCAGAAGTTAAGAATCTTATTTTTTATGCTTACAGAGCTGATCCCAATCTAATAAATATTAAATCTAATAAATCTAATAACGGATCTAATAAATACAATTAGGAATGAGAAACCACTGAATATGGATTTAGAAAACCAGAATGGCAGAAAGGACATAAATGATTATCAGAGAAAATTTCATAGCAAAACCATAGGACTAAGTGAGAAAAATAAAGAATATTTATCAACTCTAAGGGAAAAAATTGTGAGCAAAATTTTGAGGGAACACTACCATGCATGAACTCTAGTAATTAAAAAAAAAAGTGTTGATAACTGGAGTTATACTACTTATGTGTGAGAGTCCAAAGATGTTGGTTTATTGTAAAGTATTTATTTATAGTATATCTGCCTACCCTCTCACCCCTCATCATCTTGGTCATGTAATTATACATTTGAAATTACATAACCAGTTAGTGTAGGCTTTACTGTTCCAATAGGGCTTCCCCCCCCCAATCATTAAGATCTTTATACTATCACTCTTCCTTTTTGAACCTAAACACATGGCCAAGAAAGCTTGTTTGTATTCTATTTAGAACGTGGGTATTTAATTAGTGCCACTTCTGTAAACACACCATGTTTAAACTGATTACATTTGTTACACATCACCTCCAACTATACCTTTAGCAACTAAATCACTCTTCCTCATCAGCTATCATTTATGTCTTATTAGCATCAAGAGGAAATGAAACAAAGTCACACCCATTTAATTTCATCTCGGGACTCTCCAGTGTAGGTGCCGTGTTAATGGTGCTGGTTTGTTCCGTGGGATACTATAAAAACATGAGTAATTAAGTGATGTTATGTAAGGTGGTCAGGGCACGTTGTCTTCTAAGTTAAGTATATTTCAATCATAATCCCTGGAAGAACCGCTCTAAAACTAGATATCATATTTTGTTATTGAATCATTTCTTAAAGGCATCTACTAGCTAAGAACCTTTTCTGTGTTTTCTTTTTGTTCTAAATATTCCTGGCAGGTACTAAGCACAAAACCATGCTAGAAGCCCGGAATGGAAGTGGGACTATCAAAGCCTTTCCTAGGGCAGGCGTGAAAGGCAAAGGACCAGTTAATAAGGGAAACACAGGTCTGCAAAACAAAACGTTTCACTGTGAAATCTGTGATGTGCACGTCAACTCGGAAACACAACTTAAACAGGTAGACAGCACATATTCTAGAAATGAAACCAGATAGGGGACACCCTTACAAGCAGAATGTGTGTGCTTCCTTTGTTCTCTTTCTTTCCTGTTTTTCTCTCCCATCCATCCATCCATCCACCCACCCATCCATCCACCCATCCACCCATCCATCCATCCATCCACTTATCTTCTCTTCATTGCCCTTATTTACTTATGCTTATGTTAGTTGCCAGGGGAATACTAAAATGTAATGTTTTCTAAGGCCTTTCAGAAATTGTCTGAAGTGAGTTTGTACTATTCTTATATCTGAAGAGTGGGAGGAATAGGGGTATTAGATCTTTTCTCTACCAGGTTTCCCCCTCAAGAATGTTGATTTTCTTTAAAGGTCAAATTGCAATGTTCCATTTTTATTTGTTTAGATATTTACATGCAACAACTAATTTTATACTGTTCTTTTATGTACTTTATTACATGGTGTTGTACTGTATTTCTAAATCCTGCAGCCACCTGCTAAGAGATGACTAATCCTATTGCATTCACTTTTTCTGTGAATAGCCTTCCAAAGAGATCAGTGGTGCATTGCCAATCGAAGGGCCAGCCCTCATATTGTGTTGTGTTTTATATGCATATGTACAATATTGTACTCATTTTATGCACCTTAGTTATTTATCTTTAGAATTTCAGGGGTTGACATTTGGCTGTACAAATGTGAGGATAAATATTAGTATGGAAATAAATTCATGCCTGCCTGGGCATCTTTGTTTATGTGCACATAAAATTCCTTTAGACATTCCTTTCCTTTGTAAACTTTTATAAAAGGAGATCTGTGCAGTGATAAAGAGAAAGTCTGGGAAAAGAAGAGCCTTCTCTCCCTTAAAAAGATACTGAAATGGGCAGCATCAAAATATCCTCAAGCCATCAGAATCGAAGGACAAAAGTGCATGCTTTTTTATTTTGCTGTTTCTGCAACTTCTGTGAAATAATTTATATCCTTCCTCAGGTTAAAACAATACTTACAAGGGGGATTTGGAGATGATTTTTTTTAAAGCTGTCATTTTTAATTGCTTTTAATAGCACATTAGCAGTAGAAGGCACAAAGACAGAGCTGCTGGGAAGCCCCCGAAACCTAAATACAGTCCTTACAACAAACTACAGAAGGCAGCACATCCACTGGGGGTGAGTGTCATTGTCGCTTCCCAAATGATCGTGATCTTAAATGTCCCACAATCTGCTAAACTTGATTTTTTTTTGATCAGTTACTAAATGAAATAAGTGGAAGGTACCTAAGTAATGACAAACAGTTGATTAGAGGGTCCAGCCCTTACTTCACCAATAGAATTATTGGTTCCATGAGTTGTTTCTGTGGTTTGCCACTTTGAGCCACAGTCCAGGACCTTTATCTTTTGGAGTTGGGCTCTGGTTAATGAAAAAAGCACGAGGAAGGAAGGGAATAAAGCCAAACGCTTGAGTCAGGTAAGTAATTACATGAAATCTGGCCCTGATGTTAGTTCATAATTTTAGGAAAGGCCAGTGAAAAATATCTTCAAGGGACAAAGCATTGGTGTCGATGATACCCTCAACAATTTTGGATTTGGAATATCAAAGTCCGAAAGGCATGGCTTATTTTATTTCATTCTTAAGCCAAGGACAGTAACTAAGGTCTGAGGAAACACTTTCTGGAAGATGTCCTCTTCCCATTACTCCAAATATACCTTTAGATTAGTGAACACACTAGTATTAATCTCCTGGCCTGGAATTTTTGTAGGAGTTTAGGGGAAGTCTGTGAAACCTCCTGATAATCTCAAGCTAACATTTATGACCATGTGCTTTTTTTTTCTTCCTTGTTGAATTCTCCATAACTTTCCTCAGGGAGACCCAAGGCTCAGTGAAGAGTTAAGAACAACTGATTTATATAGTATGTGCTGAATTATGCATTTTGAAATCTGTTTTCTTCAAAATAGATCTTATTAATAATTGGTGCTATTGTGTGCTGCTGGCACATGAAAATATAGTTAAAGGAAAACTGCAATCATCTATTATGAGACCTCGGTAGGAGTTGACCCAATTAATTTGGTAGCATCACCCATTTTTATGCAAATGAAGTCCCTTTACTCTTTTGTACAGAAGCAATTTTAGCTGCATTGAAAAGCTGTGAATTCTGTGCAGAGCTGAGGCTTCAGCACCACTAGTCATAACTTTGAGTGCTATTTCTGACCAGCATAGACACAGCTTTCAACAATCAAGTGAATGGTTCTTAAGTAAACAGGAAAGTCAAATTGCGTTAACGTTACCATGCAAAACCTCCCTCATAGCTTTCACTATGTTACTGTTTCCATAAATGGGAACATTCTTTCAGGGAGAACAGCCATCTTGCTAATGCTATTAGCCAAAGAATGAACTGGTTTTGTAGAGTAGGATTCAGAGAATGTTGTTACCATGTGCACAAAGAGGAAATAGAGCAGGTCAGATGTAAGGGGAGCTATGTGGACTTCTCTTCTTCATTGCAAGTAGAATTTTGTTATTTTTATTTCTCTTCATTAATACCTCACCTTGCCATGCTACCCAGTTTATGCACTAGGATAGTCTAATCATAGCTGACAGCATTAATACATCTCCCTTTAAAAATATCTATTCCATGACAGTTAATGTGTGTGTGTGTGTGTGTGTGTGTGTGTGTGTGTGTAAAGAGTAGAGTAAAAACTTCTCATTTTTTTCTCAACACGAATACTTCCCCCAGGAGGTAGATTTATCAAGAAAAAATAAAATCAGATTGCTGAGTACTTTTCTGGAGCACTTTTTAACGTCCTAGATTGGCCGTCTTCAGTGATCTTCCAATCTTCCAGCTCTTTCAAAGAAAAGGTGTTCTACACCTACCATTCACAAGTGTGATTTTTTTCTTTGTACTTGTTTACTGCTATATTTATTTATTTATTTTGAGAGAGCGGCAGAGAAGCAAGTGGGGTAGAGAGAGGGAGGGAGAGAGAGAGAGAATCCCAAACAGGCTTTGCACCCCCAGTGGATCAACCCGAGATGAACATGACCTGAACTGAAACCCAAGAGTTGGATGCTTAACGGAATGAGCCACGCAGGCGCCCCAACTTTGGCATTTTAGAAGCTGCCCATCGTTTTGGATTCTGAGTGTGGATGCCCAAACTCTTGTCCTTCTGCCCTCTTTTTTTTTTTTTCTCTCCCTTACAGGTAAAATTAGTATTTTCAAAAGAACCTTCAAAGCCATTGGCTCCACGAATTCTACCAAACCCACTGGCAGCTGCGGCGGCGGCCGCCGCAGTGGCAGTGAACTCCCCCTTCAGTCTCCGAACTGCTCCAGCGGCCACGCTGTTCCAGACCTCCGCGCTCCCTCCGGCACTTCTGCGGCCCGCGCCCGGACCCATTCGGACCGCCCACACTCCCGTGCTGTTTGCTCCTTACTGAATTCCAAATGGGAGTACTTGTACTGCAATAATTTTTCAAAACACAAAACGAACAAAAGAGAACTATGCAGTGTTTATTTATAGTTTAAAGTATATCTGAAGAGCCAGGACTTTTGATAGTGAATTGAAAAGATTATTTAAAAAAACAAAAAAAAAGAGGGAGGTTTGGGTGGGTGGGGAGGGGTGGTATTTTCTCCAAATTAAAGCATTCCTCTTGAACATTGATTGTTTTAGAAGTGATCTCCAGCATTGACTTGTAGTGGTATCTAGAACTTCTGAAGCCTTTGTGACTGTGCTTTTGGGCACCTATTTCCCTCTGCATTGTCTTTCCTGCTTTATGAAACAACTATACATTGTAAGGGCATTAACTGGTTCCAGTGTATATATATAATAATTTACTCTGTAGATTAAGATAATATGAAAAAAAGAAAAAAGACATAAAAAAAAAAAAACCCACAAAAGCAACACTGTGAATAGTAGTACCCGTGCTGGTCCTCTTGCTACGACAGCAATTACTGGGTATTTATCCCAACAAAAGTAGATGCAGTAGATGTCTTGTAAAACAATAGTGCTGTGTCTCAATCTACGCCACTAGGTTTTAAAGAGTTGCAAAAGGTAGAATGAACAACTATTTCATGCCAGTAAACGGTCAAATGGTAAACAAACACCAAAGGGTTTGTGGAGGTCTTCCTGGTCCACATTCTCCCCGTCCTGTCCAGCTTGTAAGAGTTTAAGTTGAGGATGAGAGAGCAGGGCTAAGCATAAAGATAGGGGAGATATTAATAAAGGTGGTTTCTTACAAAGTACTGATTTCCCAGCCTGAAGCAGTGTTACTGGAAATCGGGAAGGCTTTGTAATGAAACTGTATCTGAAAACAGGTAAGCCCATGCATCATGGGTGTTTAGAAAGCAATCAGTCCACTGTTTGTTTCATGGATAAGGAACAATCATGACCTAAGATGATAATGTGAAGTAAAGATTTTTCATGGTAGTATATATCCAAAACAAAAACAAAAAACACAGAGTATCGCATCTCTGCAATATCCCCGTTATATCATACCAGTAAGGCTGTGTCTTAGGCAAAGGTTTCTGCTTTGAATATGATGATAGATGTTAGCTATTGTTGTGGGCTTTTTCTTGTTTTTTAGATTTCCTACTGACATGATATAAACAATTAATATATATTTAAATGTTAGCAAAACAAGAAAAATGAATCTGAGTTGATTGCAGACCAAGGATATAGTTTTGAAAAAAAATTCTGGTGGGACACGCTTGGTCAACATCATTTCTCTAGTGGAGTTGTGAAATCTGGCAGCCTTCTGCGTTCACCATAAGGCTGAAAGGAGTTGATGTTTTACCTTTAAAACAAGATTTATCAGGGGTATATATAAATATATGTATATTGTATATATGTTAGAAAGATTAAGAGAATAACTTATAAAAAGAAAATCTATATAAAATAATTATATAACCATCCCATGTTACATGTTATCATTAAGTTGGTAACGAATGGCATAAAAATAGCTGTGCCTTTAATTTGTGATAAAGGCTATTTGCTTTTTCCCATAGAAAGCTAGCATATACCTATCACTATGATGGGGTTCGATGCAGCCAGTCTGGTGCATTAATAAGAACAAGGACACTCAAACGTAGAACAATGATAAAACATGTACAAATCAACCCTTCGTGATTTAGGTTTTGAGAAAAAAATATTTTTGAAAAGGTTTTGTAAAGACTATTTAAAATATAGGGAAGGGCTGGATATGGCCTTCCTGAAACTGCTCTTATGTAAACTGTAGTAACTTTTTGAGAGGTATAAAGATTCAAGATGAAACCATTTGAGAGATAGGTATTTAGCATCTGTCATTTTATATTTAAGAAACACCCATAGCGTGCTTGGTGCTCAACATTGAACATGGTCTTTGGAGTTCTTCTCCACCATCTAGCTATAGACATTTGTCGTATAAACATATCTTTAAAGCAGTTTGCTTTATATATCTTTTGTTAAACAAACAAAAAAAAAAAAGAAGGAAGGAAGGAGGAAGCAAAGGAAAAAAAGGGAGTAAGGCAGGCAGACAAGAAAAAAAAGTATTTCGTTAGTCTTTGGTAAAAAGAATTTGAAACCATACATGCCCGGTTAAACATGTTGGTTAGTATTGAAAATTTTTTTTTTTTTAGAGTATCTGGTGATTTTTTCATTTACCAGTACCTCTACTCTCTGGTCTTGCAAGTATTTCCATTTTACACTCACAGACCCTACTCGTTCAGTCAGATGGAAAGTTGCTCATGAGTTTGTTTGGGGCTCTGTCTCTATCTTGTGTGACCAGCTTCTGATCGGTTTGAACTTCAGTTGCCTTTTTCTGCTTTGTCAATTATTTTGATCTTTCACTATAAGTTAGCCTGAATCCTTATCCAACAAATCTGACATCTGATAAGACCTCTTTCTGTTGGAGAACTTAATGTTAACTGATGCAGTCTCACTACTATGTGCTTTTGCTGTCCTTCCCCATTTTCCCCAAAGTGAACAAGCCAGTCCACTAGAAGTCAGGGCCTGTGGGATGCAAAGAGTCCTGGATCACAAGGTGTTACTAACTTTAATGATTTGCTGGGAGCAAACAAATCAGCCATATTTTCTCCATCAGCCATATGAGAAAACTCAGAAGTACCTAACTCCCTTCTGCCTCACTTCGCTATGGAACCATTTTTGTTTAAATGGTCTCTTAAATTGGAGTTGTAATCATCAGTTGTCTTTTACTCACTACCTAATAAAGGATGAAGCCTAACTACAGAACTTACAGTGGATTTTCTGTGAATTGTTTCCCCCCACTCCACATATTTGTCAACACCAGATCAACATCTATTGCAGTTCAGACTGCTATAAAGCTATATCCTTTCGCGTAGGGAATTTTTTTCATGAATAAAGATCAATAATTCAGATTGGTCAGCATTGGTGCTCCGAAAATTCCCAAGGGTGGTCTGACTTTATGGTTACATATCCCTTCCAATGCTTCACACCCATGGCAAGGAAGAGATAGAGAAAGCATCTCTGATTTCATTTGAAACAGATATGAATGCGTTGCAAGAGCCAAATGCCTCTGGAAAAAGCATTGCCGCACCTCATCCACATCATCCAGACAAATGGGAAACAGTCGTTGGGGAGGTACTGTATTTTCTCTTTTGAGAAAACAGGTGATTACACATAACAAATTGCTCCTCTCACTGGTCTTAATCTTTGAAGAGTTCTGTTCGCATAAGCAAACACGGTTGGCTTTTGGCAGCACCGCCTCCTCTGTAAAGATTGCAATCGTTAGATACTATTAGGCTTCCCTTCATCCACTGCAGTAATTCACCGCTATGAGCGACAGAGATCTAATTGGTTTTTTGAAAGGTGCTGCATATTTTACTGCCAAAGAAGTATTTAACCAAGAGAGTGTTTATACTCATTTGGAAATTAAAAGAGCAGGAAATCATAAAATGAAAAATCAAAAGACAACGAAATTTCTTAAAATAGGATTATTCAAAGTTTATCCAAAGTTAAAGTTTTATGTACCCATGTAAGTTTCTAAGGCACAAAACCAATACATAGTACATATGGCATTGAATTTCACTTATAAATTTTATATTACTATCTTTGTTCCCACACCCATTCAATGTTAAATTTTCTTGAAGAAATCGGATCACAGAGCTAAAAGATTCAAGTAGTCTAGTCTTGCTTCAAATATGAATTAATCTAGAGCACTACCTTTCTGTGCATTCTCGTGGATAGCATTATATTAATAACTCTGTACAGGAAAGCATCATAAACTGGTGGGGAAAACAATGAGCTGAAAGAAGTCAGTCTAATAGAATTTGTCTCTGACCAGCTGGATAATAATTACATAGTTGACTAATGCTTTGCCCTTAATTTCTTCATCAGTAATATGGCTGAGCTGGTTTTCTATTTCTGCACTAAAAGACCACTTCTCACATCCTTTTAAAAATAAAAGTGCTTTCTTGTAGTGACCCATACAGCTACTCAAATACCTGTGTGTGTCCAGAAGTGTGTTCTGTATTCCTCTCCATCCTGAATGTATACTACACCATAGGTCATTCATCTAATCAATCAGAACGCAGATTTCAACAATTATCAGAGGAGTTGCTAATTCACACTGTACATATAAAAAAGTCATAAAGGATGTACTGCATCTCTTTTCTCAATCTAGACCATAATAAATTTTGAACAAGACAAACCCCAATAAAAGCAATAGAACATTGGCGGTGTGGGTGTGGAAGGGAGCAAAGGATATTTAAATATCCTTATCCCTTTTGTGTGCTTTCTCTCTTCAGCAGTAAGGGGCTCTATCACCAATTCTACCCTGGGTTTGCATGTATTTTAGCTAATAGACACCTTATTAAGACCACTTCTTCCACAGTCAAAGGATATCAGAGATCCTCTTGACATTGTTACAGCAAGAATTATTTGAACTGGATCCTGACAGTGAATATTTTACATATTGATTTCTGTTGGTTTTCACTAAATGTGTAGATTTATTTCTAGAGCATCTCTTCTGGTCTCTCTATGGTATACTTTAACGATGGCAGAGGCTACTACCAGGAAGTGAAATGGGCCATTTATACAGCAAGGCTTCATTGTCTACTTACTAGTTCTGAGAGTAATATCAGGGCTTCCAGAGAAAGATGTACATGTTGATATATCATTCTTAGGTGTCCTACAAGTTCATTATTTTTGGGAGTGGGTTTATAGTTTACCAGAATTATGAATGGTGATGAAAGGCCAGTTGTGCCCTGGAAAACTCTCATATGTGCTACGTTTTTAGAAGTCCATGCAAGTTACAAAGGGTCACAAAGTTTGAAAAATTCCTTGGCTTGCTCAGGTGTGAAAGATCAAAAACTACCTTCAATCTGATCATCTTTATAGTCTTTTTGATGACAAAAAGCCATTCTTCTTAGATGTTCTTGTTGACTCTACAAACTGCCAAAATGCATTTTAGGCCAAACCTGATGATTAATATATATGATCAAGTGGAGTATATTAGAATTTGGTAGTTTCCTAAGACTACAGGGAATGGGTTCATGTTTTTTATGATTGACAAGTCAACTCTAAAAGCAATTTCCAAAGAGTAGGTCTAAAGTGGTTTGTAAGCAAAAAGTATAACTAAAAATAAGAATTGACCAATTCTAAGGTTAGTGTGTATGTGTGTGTGTGCTTGTGCGTGTGCACAAATACATATACATAAAGTGATAGAAAATGCATCCTTTTTCAAAGTCATGGCATTACCTTTCTTTTTTTTTTTTTTTCCTCCAATGATCAGGTTGGTTGTGTTTTAAGAAGAGAAACTCGAGGGGAGCCTGGGTGGCTCAGTAGGTTAAGTGTCCGACTTTGGCTCAAGTCATGATCTCATGGTTCATGGGTTTGAGATCCCTTTCGGGCTCTGTGCTGACAGCTAGCTCAGAGCCTGTAGCCTGCTTCAGATTCTGTATCACTCTCTCTGACCCTCCTCTGCTCATGTTGCCTCTCTTTCTCTCTCTCAGAAATAAATAAAACATTAATTTTTTTTTTTTTAAAAAGAAGAGAAACTCTAATGTCACATTTGGGAATCTCAATAATTTAAGGCATTGGAGAGGTTGACAAGTAGATATAATATCAAGGTACTATGCTCTTTAGTAACATTATTATGCTAGAGTTTGACTTGGGTAATGCAATTGTAACATTTCATATAGGCTTCTGACATTCAATATAGCATCTGAAACTATCAAATCTTTAAATCTCGGTAGTATGCAACACATAGTAAAATAGGACTAAAGAAAATTAGCAAAGAGAGAATCCTATATTAGGGACCTAGATTGTACTTTTTTCAGGAAACAAAATTTGTTAAAGTCTTTTGGCTATTTGATTATCTAAATCTAGTGAGATATAAATCCACTGAGAAACGTAGTTGTGGAGTTTTTAAGCCATGGTAAAAGTGTATGGAATTTTATTAACTAAAAGTAAAATATGGGTTTTATTGGGTACTTGTCAACTCAACTTAAAATATATTATTGTAAAATTTCCTCATAGGACACCAGGCCTAGGCAAGGCTAATACTGGGTAAAGATCCTCCCCTAAATGTTTTGCATCTATTATGACAGTGAGCTAATATTATTAGATACAGAAAGGTATTGGCTTTCATGAAATAGTCAAAAAGAATTTCCTGGGATAACATCTGTTTTTTAAAGGGATTATGGAATATGTGGAAATGTTGGAAATTGAGGAAAAGCCTATGGGTAAGGGATCTAGGCATAAGATTGATCATCATGGAACAATGGGCATCCTCTCTGGCTTCATCACAAATTATCTATTAGGAAACTGGGTCAAACTCACTTGGTATTTTGATGATTCCCTTCTGGAAAAAAAAAAAAAAAAGGAGTAACAAAGTGATTACAAAGATATGCTAAAGAAAAAAAAAGCTGAATTTAGTAAACACAAGTCATTTGATTCTCAAAATTGTTTCCAAAACCAAACCCTAATTCCTATAAACTTCAATAAAGTTGTTTTAAAATGCATCTTTTACTTACAGTGTTAATATTCCTACATATTTGAAGGGGAATTGATATGATGCCAAACCAATGTCATTTGTGGCTATGTTGGACCCTCATTCTTATCCTGAAAAGAAAGAAAACACTTGATAGATTTTATTTAAGACATCTAATCTTTTACACACATGAAACTCTACGCTAAGAACAGTGTTTTTACTGAGAAATTTGCTGGTCATATTTTTTCCCTTTTATCATTCAAAATCTTTTGTCATTCAACTAAGGTTTCCTTACTTAATTGTAGTCAATCATTTATTTTAGTAATATTTAATTTACTGGAATTTTACAATTAATTTTCAATTGCCTCCTAAAAGTGGTCAAATAAAAATTTAGTATTAGCTAATGTCTGATGAGATATTCAACTCTCATAAAACCTGGGGAGTTGGCTATTTTTAATGGTTATGCTTATTAATAGAACTTTAAACAGACTGTCAAATAAATTGAGTGATGACTATGCCTATTTACTCACAGCCAATTTGAGCCTTAGTCTCAAAATCTAAAAATAGTTAATCCACATGCATTTAGTGACCACAAATTGAAGGCAAGGTTGTTTTTGACAACCAGATTTCTGATTGGAAACTTTGGCATTAACATTCAAAAAACTGAATAAAACTTTGAAATTTTAAAAATAGGCCATGGTTTGCCCTACATTTTTGTAACCCTGCAACAAAACAACTCAAGGGAGTAAAATTGTGTAATTCATTTTTTCACTTTATATTCTCATAGTTCAGAAAATATAGGCAAGGCTTTGTCCAAACTCAACCACTTGGCAAAAGGTTTGATAAAGTTTTATCTAATGACAATAATATCTCATATTTAAAGAGCATTACCGGGGCGCCTGGGTGGCTTAGTCGGTTAAGCGTCCGACTTTCGCTTAGGTCATGATCTCGCGGTTCGTGGGTTCGAGCCCCGCGTCGGGCTCTGTGCTGACTGCCAGCTCAGAGCCTGGAGCCTGTTTCAGTCTGTGACTCCCTCTCTCTCTGACCCTCCCCTGCTCATGCTGTCTCTCTCTCTCTCCTAGAAGTAATTAAAACATTAAAAAAAAAAATTTAAAAAAAAAATAAAAAAAAAAAAATAAAGAGCATTACCACAAACCTGAAGAGGTACAGAATATGTAGCTTTCTTGATTTTACAAAAAAGGAAAAAGGAAGAAACTAGGAATCGAAGAAATTGCCTTGCCTGTAGTCACACAGATATGGCTGATTCATTGGTCAGCTACACTGATGCCACGCTGGTGTACAACTAGCATGTTCCTTCTTCATCTGCACATTTGGGATCTTAACTTGAGCAGCAGAAAGCAAACTGCTCAGGGTGCAAATTCGTGCTACCTCATAGCCCGTATGTTCATTAAATGACTTTTCTCTTTTCATCTTGCCAAATTGTGCTGAATAACCTTTAATCGGAAGTTCTAGATGTCCCCAAATGGACTTGGACCCTTGAGATGAAATTTGTGTATGTTTTGCATTTTGATACTTGTATTATGATTATTTGTGTTGCTGTTTTTATTTATTTTCATTGAAGACCCAGAGAACTGCCCCTCATATGCCAGTAAAGTCTTAAATTTAAAATAATAATCAGGAAATTTCACATAATTTGTATCATACCATTATTCTGTTTTCAGTCATGTAAAAAAATCTCCCCATATGCTAATAATTTCCCCTATTTGAAATGAAGCTGTTATCTATTTTATTGACTCAACAATGTAAAATACAGAACATTTTATCCCATCTCTGGTCCTGTACTAGATTACACTTTCAGCTGTGAACAAATTAATCTTTATTTTTATCAGTAATTCTTTAAGAACTTTTAGTTGTAATAAAGGAAAGATACTAGTGTTATGTTTATGTGATGGGAGCTCCCGGGTTCTTTCAGCAGCTCTAGAAATGTCCTTGTTCATTACCGCCTCTCTCCTCGACAATACTGAACTTGTCCAGGCACAAAACATTACAGGTGGTTTCAGGAAACTGGTACATTCAAGTCCTTAGTCTTCACTTAGTTCATAAAATAAAGATGGTTGCTAATTTTCCTCTCATTCACAAAAAATCTGTAGGTAATATATCCATTTAGGAAACATCTTCTTAGTTTAAGGTTCTCTGGAAGTGAGATATTATATTAAGACAAATTAAGCATGTTCTACATGTTCTAGCCTACTTGTTTGCAACATCTTACCATTCAGAGAAGTACAAAAAAAAATTCCATAACATGATTGTTACAAGGGTCAGCTAAAACTTCCAGTAACTCACAGAATATGTGTCTCATGACTGTTTCTCAAAAGCATTGTGTTGTTTGAAGGGGGGACAAAAAGTAAAATACTTCTTTTTGTCCATCTCCAAAGGATGGCCATTCCATGGCCCCTTCTTTCTCCCTTGTTAGAAAGACAAGAGTTCTCATCTTTGCTTTTTTTTAAATATTTTTTATGTTTATTTTTAAAAGAGAGAAAGAGACAGGGCATGAGCAGGGAAGGCAGAAAGAGAGGAAGACAAAGAATCTAAAGTGACCTCCAGGCTCTGTGCTGTTAGCACAGAGCCCAACACAGGGCTCGAACTCACGAACCGTGAGATCATGACCTGAGCCAACACTAAGTTGGATGCTTAGCCAACTGAGCCACCCAGGTGTCCCAATGTTTATTTCTGAGAGAGAAAGCGAGTCAGAGGATGAGGGACAGAGAAAGAGAGAGAGAGAGAGAGGAAGACACAGAATCTGTAGCAGGCTCCAGGCTCCAAGCTGTCAGCACAGAGCCCGACGCAGTTTATCTTCATAAACTGCGAGATCATGACCTGAGTGAAGTCGGGTACTTAAACTGACTGAGCCACCCAAGGTGCCCCCAAGAGTTCTTTCTCATCTTTAAACTGACCACTTAGTGCATTTCAATTAAGGATAAGGCAGAACAATCACTTTATTTGTAACATTGAAGCCTGTGGTTGGTCCTTGCTGAAAAATAAAATTCCAGTGCCGGCAAGAGTTTGCAACATAACAGTCCGTGTTTCATAGGGCTGAAAAAGATTTTGCATGAAGTGTTTCTTTAAAAAATTTTAATTAGCTCTCAAACAACCCCCACAAAAACATGTTTTTTTAAAAAATGGAGATTCTGATTTTCTTGACAAAATGGAGATTCTGATTTTCTTGACAAATCAGAAAAATCTGAGAGCCCTAGTACTGCATTCCCTCTAAGCAACTATTAGTTGTAGTTGAACCGTGACTGCCCCCTTTGGACAAAGCAGAGTTTTGCAATTTTTTTTTTTTAATATTTTTTATTTATTTCTAGGAGAGAGAGAGAGAGAGAGACAGCGTGAGCAGAGGAGGGTCAGAGAGAGAGGGAGTCACAGGCTGAAACAGGCTCCAGGCTCCGAGCTGGCAGTCAGCACAGAGCCCGATGCGGGGCTCGAACCCACGAACCGCGAGATCATGACCCAAGCGAAAGTCGGACGCTTAACCGACTAAGCCACCCAGGCGCCCCCAGAGTTTTGCAATTTATTATGATGTACACTTGGATCGTAGTAATGGTTTCCTGCCAGGCCATTGTGATCATTTGGTTTTCAAACTCCAGCATGGCCTACTGATTCTCAGCCACCACCTACTCTTTTGCCAGCTAGTTTTCAGGGTTCTCTTCAACCCTTTACCCGCTTTGTCAGTTTGTCATTGCTGGTTCATCTGGTTCATCATGTAAGGCTTTTGATTCTCATTTTAGATATGCATGTTCATCAGGATGAATATTTTGCAAGCATCAATTTCAGTAAAGCCTCCCTTCACATTTAGAATGTGATGGGAGTATGTGGAAGTTTCTAGAATTGACACCCAGGAAAGATCTGATTCCAAAAGTCAGCAGGTGACCCCAGTCAAGGAAAAGATTCTTGTCTTCAGGTTTCTCTCTCTTTTCTTTTTTTTCCATTTTTTAAATGTTTTTATTTATTTCTGAGAGAGAGAGAGAAAGAGCGATAGAGAGAGAGGGCGTGAGCAGGGGAGGGAGATACAGAATCTGAAAAAGGCTGCAGGCTCTGAGCTAGCTGTCAGCACAGAGCCCGATGCAAGGCTCGAACCCACGAACCATAAGATCATGACCTGAGCCGAAGTTGGATGCTCAACCAACTGAGCCACCCAGGTGCCCCGTCTTCAGGTTTCTCTAAAGGAGGGCTTGGCCTTGGTTTATAGCAGAAATCAGATTTCAGGAAGAAACACCAAGCATAGTTCATATGGAAATAAACCCTTATCTCAATTCTTTCTTCAAGTAAAATATGAAAAACAATCAGGAATAATAATTTTTCTGAACATACCTTTGCTGAATAAATTTCAATTCTTTCTTTCTTTTTCTTTTTCTTTTTTTTTCTTTTTTTTTTTTTTAGGGCCATAGACAACTTTCTTGCAAACACATGTGAACTCCCAGATTGTTAGTTTGGGGGAAAAAAAATCATACAAAAATATTTTTAGTAACTTTTGAAATAACCTCCCATTCTTTCCCACATTTAGGGTCAGCATTCAAAATGTCGACTGGCCATAACATGCAAAATACCTATTTTTAAATTTTGCCTGACTCACTGACATAAATATTAACAGCTCTGATTTTTAAATTGCTAATTATCTAATAGCAAAGGTCTCTTTCATGTGGTTTTGCTTAGAAGTGAAAAATAATAATAAAATAAAATAAAGCCAAAAAACAAGAATAAAACAAACAACAACAACAACAAAAAACATGGCAGATCATGTTTCTGCTGAGTATTCCAAGCCAGGAGCCTAAGCCAAAACTAGATTTGGAATCTTAACTAACATACAACCTCACATTTTTTGAAGTGTGTACTCTAGGCATTGAGAATAATTTCTGGCCAAGTCCTAGGAAATTGCTCATGGTCTTTCTACATATAGGGAATTGTTATGCTGAAGCTAAAACCAAATGTCAGCTAAGGTCTAATGTTGGGGAAAACAACTAGAACATTACTAAATTACCCTCCTGTTAAAGAGTTCACCTTCAAAAGCTAATTATCAGTTTATCGTGTTTTATTCATTAGCCAGAATTATTTTTAAGAGTGTCAGAGCATTTCAGGTGGGCTGGGTTGAGTTAGAATGGGAAGGACCTCATAAACTAGCCTCTGCAAGTCTGTGATTTATTTAGATGCAACGCTGAATGGGAGCAAAATGCTATGCAGGATTGGAGCAAATGAAGCCTGTTTTGGCCACTGTTTCCTTTTCTCTGGATTTCCTCGAGGTAAGAAGCAGGAGAGGCACGGGGCACATTGCCAGCGATAGCTGGTACAGATAAGAGTTCCATAATATTTACAAAGAAAAGCCCAGTTTAGGGGCGCCTAGGTGGCTCAGTCAGTTAAGCGTCCGACTTCAGCTCAAGTCATGATCTCACGGTTTGTGGGTTCGAGCCTCACGTTGGGCTCTGTACTGACAGCCAGCTCAGAGCCTGGAGCCTGTTTCAGATTTTGTATCTCCTCTCTCTCTGACCCTCCCCTGTTCATGTGCTCTCTCTCTCTCTCTCAGAAATAAATATTTAAAAACATTAAAAAAAATTTTTTAAAGCCCAATTTATGCTAACTCATTGCCATTGTATACTTAGGTATATGAGTTTGCTAGGGCTGCTGAATTAATTACCATACACTTTGATGGCTTAAAAAACAACAGAAATTCATTCTTGCACCGTTCCAGAGGCTAGAAATCCAAAATCAAGGTGCTGGCAGGATTGGTTTCCTCCTAGGGGCTGAGAGGTAGAAACAGTTCTGTGCCTTCTCCTAATTTCTGGTGGTGGCTGATAATCTTCAACTGATGCATGCATACCCCTATGTCTGCCTTCATTTTCACATTGAGGTTCTCTCTGGGTGTCTTCATATCACTTTCCTTACAGGACTGTGTCTCTTTTCTTTTTTAGTGGGACACCAGTCACATTGGCTTAGGACACACCTCCTCCAGTAAAGCATGGCCTCATCTTAATTACATCTACACAAATCCTATTTCCAAATATGCTCACATTCTCGGGGTCTGGAGGTAGGACTTCAACATATCTTTTTGGGGAGAAAGATCAACCCACTTTAGGCTTACCTGATCTTTCCTGGAAAACTTGCACCCATGATTTGTACCCTGCCCATTAAAGGGCTGTTTATAATCTTAGGGCCTGCCTACTTCTTGAGCCAAAAAGGCCTCCACTTTGATCATCACAGTTTGAGGTAGCACACAGCAGAATAGGACCCTGAACACTTTCTTTTCCACTGTCTTTTCTATTTCTCAAATACTCTGTCCCTTGCTATCCGTAATTAATCTGGCTGTCTTTAGTCTGGGTCCTCTAGAAGCAGAGCCTGAAATGAGATTCTCTTTTTTTTGTTTGTAGGGTATATTTTCAAGAGAAAAGGAATAAGGGAAGCTGCATACGGCCAGAGAAGAAAGCTGGAGACAGGCTTTAGCCTGGTCTCTGGAGAGCTATGAATATTTTCAATAATTCTTTAAGATATTATTTGATCATTAATATAATTCAAGGATAAGGTATTAAAGAAGACAGTCATAGTGAGAAAGAATGCTGAACTGAGAACAAAAGAGATGGCCAATATTAGTTCTTAAGTCCATAGGCAAGTCATTGGCTCTCTTTGGGTAAACTGATTAGAAGCTTGCAATTTATACCAGTTGCACTGGTGTAATCGTTAATTAATTAATTAATTTACAAGCTCAAGAATGTCTTGGTTTGGTCAATAATTGTATGAACAGTTTATTTTTGACCCTGATTTTCCCAGCTGATAAAATGAGGGGGTTGAAATAGATGATCTAAGGACACTTAAAATAATACAAATTTCTATATAGTACCTGTGTTGAATAAAACATGCTGCTTTTCGATAAGGAGAAGGTAACTAAAACATATTCAGTGCCAGGCTTTTGCTAAATCCCATGCTTCAGGTTTTTAAAATGTTATCTTCATAATGATTACAGGGGCAAAAATATTACTGCCCTCATATTACAAATGTAAAATAAGTAAGATCAGAAAAGTCAAGTAGCAGGACGTCTGGGTGGCTCAGTTGGTTGAGTGTTCGACTTCAGATCAGGTCATCGTCTTGAGTTGGGGAGTTCCAGCCCTGCACTGGACTCTGCACTAGAGCATGGAGCCTGGAGCCTGATTTAGAGTCTATGTCTCCCTCTCTCTCCGCCCCTCCCTTGCTCATGCTCTCTCTCTCTCTCTCTCTCTCTCTCTCACTCACTCAAAAACAAATAAACATTTTAAAAAGTGATAAAAGATACTATGAGACAATAAGGAAACTTGAATATGAACTAGTTATTAGATATAAAAAAAATAAAAGTCAAGCAGCTACCCCAAGATAAACAGTAAGTAAACTTTGGAGATAATATTTAGGTCAAGAACTCCAATGCCTAATTTTTTCTACTCTACTCTGTAAAATGTTTAATCGGGCTTTTTTTGTAGAGAAAAAACAAAACTTCATAGAAACTGGCTGAAGAATAGATAACCAGACATCATTTGTACAACAGGCTGAAGGTCACAGCTTTTAATTAAATTTGTTGAGGAATAATAATGTTGACTATGATCACAATGATAATGATGATGATGGTGCTGATGACTCTGAACTCATTTCAGATTCAGAGCACTTCACTGTTGGCTGTCTTTCCTTTTACAGTAAAGTGATCTAAGATGTTCAGACCAAAGTGCAAAATCTGTGACCAGCCATCAACCCTTTTGCTGCTCTTGGCAATACCTGTTACCTGTTATATTCAAATCTCAAATTCCTTTTATTTAGTCTTCAGTGTGTTGTAGTCACTTTAATATAGCGATAAGATTGATGTTAAAGGGTCATCGATTACACAGTGGCAAGAAGAAGCCCTACTAAAACTGATGAATTCTTTAGTAGCAGTTAGAGATCATAGAACCCCAGGACTTCTCCATAAGGCATTTTGCCTGTTTCCACTGTCTGTGAGCACTGCAGGTGAAATGTGTGACAGGAAATGGACATTTAAATGTGGTAGAAACAAATTACAAGGCCAATCTGCCTTCCTGATGGTACCCTGAAAGCTCTGAGGACTAACATATCTCTATCACTTAATGAAGCATTGTTTTATCATCTATGGTGTGTCTGAGACTAATTGCCTTCCAAGTTTGGGTATAAGAATACCTGCATATCTTAAGATCTAGGATAATAACTTGAGGGTCAAGAGATAATTTCTGTAATTATAAACAGGTTTTGGAGCATTTAAAACATGACATCAGCTGTTAAACAACTGAAGATGCCCTCGAGCAGTGGTCGCCCAAGCGTGGTACATAGACCAGCCACATCAGAATCACCAGGAAAGCTCATTATGCAAATTCTTGGGCTCTACCTAATAGAGAATCAGGATGTTTGAAGGTCATGCTCTACCTGTTTCCAACTGACATGGTGATTCATATTTTTTTGTTTAATTTTTTAAATGTTTATTTAGTTTTGAAGGAGAGAGAGACAGAGCATGAGCAGGGAAGGGTCAGAGAGAGAGGGAGACACGGAATCTGAAGCAGGCTCTGAGCCATCAGCACAGAGCCCCTTTTGGGGCTCCAATTCACGAGCCTTGAGATCATGACCTGAGCCAAAGTAGGACACTTAACTGACTGAGCCACCCAGGTGCTCCATCATGGTGATTCTTATGTATACTAAACCACTGTCTGAAAAAGCCACTAGTTCTGACATTCTTTAGTGGCCTTCTTTTATAACCTTTCATATAAGAAGTAACAGGAATAGTGTTACCACTGTTACTAGGCTTTTTCCTAAAAGGAATTTTCCACTTTGGTATAAATCTTGTTTAGATACCAGTTTATGTAATCACATACCTGCGGAACCTTCTAGAGAGTTTACGTGCCCTAAATATCACTGCCTTCACTTCAGAGACAAACCACACACAACATACTGCAAGTTCCAAATCCAATGGCACCTGGGTGCCTACATTGAATATCCCTGCTTGCTACTCACCATGCCTGAGTGAGTAGCACTCACTTCAGATGCTAGTAGATGACAGACTATAAAAGGACACTCTTCACGGGGAGGAGGTGGACTCCAAGCCTCTGTTCCAACTATACATATCTTAGACTGGTGTAGTATGTTTCTGTAAGTCATTCTTTCTTTCCATTATGTTCAACTTGTTAAGGTTGGGTGTATTCTGTTCTGCAAATATTGAATAGCTCCTGTCCAGCCACTGATTTCATAATGAGGTAACTTCATGTCATTGCTAGCTTTTCTTTTTTAAAGAACATTCCTTTTTTAAAGTTTATTAATTTTGAAAGGGAATGAGAACATGAACAAGGGAGGGGCGGAGAGGATCTGAAGCAGTCTCCCTGCTGACAGCAGTCAGCCCAATGTAGGGCTTGATCTCACAAACCATGAGATCATGACTTTAGCCATAGCTGGACGCTGCTTAACCAACTGAGCCACCCAGGTGCCAGATGTCACTGCTCCCTTAATCAACTTGCCCAGCTTATGCTATGCTATTTACAAACTGTATGAGCCAGGGTCAGTTATTTAATTACCCCACAGGTATATGGGTGTATATGAAGTGCTTAAAACAGTACCTGCCACTTAATAACCACAATGTAACTATTACCAGTATTATTATCATTATCATTGTAATACCACAATGTAACTATTACCAGTATTATTATCATTATCATTGTCATTATTTTGTATGCCTTGTGTACACAAGCAAGAGTTCCTAAACCAAAATGTATTTTCAGAGAACAACAGATATTTTGTACTCATGATTGTGTGTGTCTGTGTGTGTGTGTGTGTGTGAGAGAGAGATAAATCATCTATTGGTTTAAAATTAGTGTTAAGGAGGAAGTATCTATGTATGCATTTGCATGTGCTGGGAGGTCTTCAATACTGTTTATTTAAAAACAAAAATAGAGTTTAAAATGTACAGATGTTCTTAGGTATGGAAATAATGATAGTTACCATTATTGAATACTTATAATTGACCAGACGTCGTATATACATAATCTTATTTATTTTTTATAAAAATCCTTTGTAGTAAATTTTATTAAGCCTTATCTATGAAAGAAGTAGTCTGTGATCTAAGAATTTAAGCAATCAGAGCAAGACCAAATAGCAAGTAGGTACTGTCGTAGGTATTTAAATCCAAGTCTTTTTGTTTCCAATCCAGTTGCTCTTTTCAGTCAAATTAATCATCTCCTAAATCAGTGGGTGTTTAATTTGTGAGTCTTAAAGGTAGTGATGCCAAGATTTCTACTATTAAGTCTTATCATTTAATTTATCCAGCCAGCCAGCCAATCATCCAACAAACATTTCTTGAAACAATTTACTAAACAATTTGGATTAAAAAAGAAAAAAATTTCTAAAGATAGCATCTGTCTTGAGAAGTTCACACTCTAGAAAGTAAATGAACATGCAGACAAAATAAATGTAGATTATGCCAGAATGATACACAAAATGTTACATAAATCAAATGAGAGAGTACCTCCTAAATTCTGGTGGAAAAGGAAAAGGAAGCCACAGAAGACTTCCAGATGAGAGACAATTTCAGAATGTTGAAATGCTCTGGATGCCTGGGTGGCTCAGTCAGTTAAGCATCTGACTTTGGCTTAGGTCTTGATCTCATAGTTTGTGAGTTTCAGTCTCACATCCAGCTCGGTGCCTGGAGCCTACCTCAGATTCTGTGTCTTCCTCATTCTCTGCCTCTCCCCTGCTCACTCTCTGTCTCTCAAAAATGAAAAAAACATATTTAAAATATTTTTTAAAAACAATAATAATAAAGAATGTTGAAATGCTGTAACCAATGTCTAGAACCATACAGGAAAGGATGCCATGATCTTTCTAAATGATGAAGTTCTTGTTTATGGAGGCTGATGGGCAGGTATTTTTCTGATGGATACAGCCATTTATACAGAAGCAGTCTCTGACCTCTGTTTGACCACTCACCATAAGCCATAGAGGAGAGAAATGGGATGGTGATGAGGTGTGAGTGAAAATAGAGATATTTTCATTTCAAAAGAGGTTACTTGAACATAGCCTGATTTCCTTGGCTCAGCTACCTAATTCCTCACATAATTATGTATGTAAAAAATTATTTTTCTATATTGTAACTTTTTTTTTTCTGTTACTCCATTCCACTGTACTCTTCTTCCCCCTAAACTGCAAGATTCTTCAGGGGAGCCCTAAGACATGAGTTGACAGGAAATGAAATCAGAACCTCTCCTTTGCCAAGTCAGTTTTCTAGTAGTACATACAGAAATGATGTCTGATAGAGATTCAACCTTGATTTATCAAACTCTCATCCTTGACATTGTTTCTTTAATAACTCTGGAGAATTTTGAAAAACAATGTTTTACCATCCCCTGAAAACCAAAGTATTTTCCACTTGTGATAATAATTTACAGAGGGGGAAGAAAGTTTGTGTGGTTTTTAGATTCAACACAGGAAGAACAGAACAACAAGTGCTATTCAGACTGAGAGACAAGAACCTGAAATTTCTCCTCAGTGGATAAAGTTATTTGGAGAACCATTTATTTATTAAAAATGTGCATGTTGCTATGATACAAATTTGCAACAGGCATATAACTTTTCTAAAGCTGCTGATTCCTGAAATGCAGTCCCAGTGAATTGTGGGTGTATGGTAATGTGGGCTGCCAAGCCAGAAGCCCCTATCCCCACTGGGGCAAAGTAAATCTGGACGTGTATGCCCCTCTCCTGCTGGAAAAGAAGGACACAGAACTGACTCCTCTCAGAGAATTGGCTGAGAATCTCCCAGATTCAGTGGATTGCTGCCATCATTATTTTCCATCATAAGAAAAGCATTGATCTTTAAATCTGTATTTGTTAAATTTAAGATAGGCTTTTGGTCAAACGTTATGAAAATTGCTTTCTTGGTTTGGACTGAATATATGTTTTGTACATACTCCCTTAGAATATCTTTAACAAATTACTTGTGTTGAGAAGTTAGTGAAGCAGGAGTTTTGGGGTGGAATAGATGAGAAGGGAGGTGAAGCCTTAGATGGGAAGAAGGAGAAAGAAAATTCTCATGGTTCAGTGATGTGTATAAATTATTAATAACAGAAACTAATATTGAGGGGTTAAATTTCATTGACACAGTTTGGCCTTACATAGAAATATGCTTTCTAACCAACAGTGTTGTCCAACAATTGTCGGGGTACCAGCTGCTAACAAGGCAGGCTTTGGAGATATAATGTCTGGGATAGGATCCTGGCTCTGCCACTACTTGCTAAGTATCTTTAGGAAAATTACATGACACCTCTGGGCCTCATCTTTCTTAATTGTAAGATAAGGGTAACCATCGTGCATAACTCAGAATTCCTAGGAAGATCAGGTGTAATAATGTAGGTAAGTTGCTCAACGCATTGCCTTGCGTGCAATAACAATAAAACTACCTACAGTCTAGTTAATCGTTACTGCACGCATCCTAGTTGCAGTCACATTCCCAAGAGTTATATTTGTATTGCCTCATCTAATTGTAACTGTAACAGTATATTAATCGAATATTATTATTCCCCACTTTACAAATGAGAAAACTGAGGTGTTTAAGAAAAGTACAGAGGCTCATGATCGCCCAAGGGTAGAATAAGGATTCAAAGCCTGGCAGTCTGACTTTAAACGCACAGTTATAATCAGTGATCATGTTCTAGGCTACGAATGTGTCTGGCACACTGCAAGCATTACATAAATAGTAGCTATTCTTCCTCTTAGTATTAATAATGGAATAGATGCCTTGCAAGGCAGGAACTTGGAACTATTCAGAGTTTGCTTAATTACCCTCCAAGAATTCTGAATGAACGATGACTACATTTTGTAGAAAATGATCCATTTTCCTTGAATGACCCTTTCAACTCTGTGTTGGCTTTGGGAACAGCGGATGTAGATTAACATTCTCACTCTGTACTTTCTAGTTATGTGACCTTAAGCAAAATGTTTAACATCTGTGGAGCCTCAGTTGCCTGTAAAATCAAGACAGTATCTCTATTGTAAAGATTAAATGAAAATGATGTACATAAAGTATAGCCCGCAGTTTGACACATGGCAACTTGCTTGGCAGATGACAGCAATAATTTCTAATATTATTATAACATTTATATTTATTTAGGCTTTTACTTTTCTGATCTGCTTTATGCTCTAGTCTCATCTCTTTTTTTTGTATCAGGCTACTTAATATCTTACAGGAGAGAGTTTTCAGATGGCTCTTTCATTCTGTCAAGGGAAAAGACAGAATTGGATACCCTAGAATAAGAGAAAATGGAAAAGGCCAGAAGAAACCATTGGAAATGAAAGAAGTCGAGCTAGAAACAAAAAAGGGAGGAGATGTAGGAAATCTGTGTCACTGGCTTCTCATTTTGACCTAAATTTGGTACCACTGCTAAGCACAGTTACTTCTGAGGATGAATCAAAGCAATGGCTGTCCACTGGCCATTGCAAAATGACCATATATACCTAACAATAATGAGAAGAGGAGATGGTTCCTCCCTCCCCCCTCCATGGATCAAGCAGGGTCACTGTCACTAGTTACACCTACAAAGGTGTGCCACACCCTAACTGTCCCGGGCTCCACTAGGAAAGAAGTGTGGTGAGTTCTGTATTGGCCTATACGACAGACCTGTGATACTTAATCCAAGAACAGAAAGACTAACCTAACGGAGATTAATGACTCTGATTGGAACAAACCAAGGTGTATACCCCCAAACATAAAATAAATACGTAAGGTTCAAATTACACATTTAACTCTTTAAGATTGACCCCCAAGTCATATTTTTAATAAAAATATTTACTTGGATCCAGATAAATTCTTGTGGGAGGGGAAAAGAATTATTAACAGGCCTATTTTAACTTAGAAGGGTTTCTATTCCTTTACAGGTTTCCGGCTATGCCTAGGGAGGAAGGGGGGAGGGCATTCTTGGGAGAACTGAGCATCACAAAAAGAATGAAATAGAAGCAGAAAATCCAGGCTTCATGTGCTTCTCACACTATAGTTAGGCTGTCACTAATGTGGCTATTAACTTTTCATGTTCAGATTTATTATGCTGTCATTATGGCACTTTTCTTTGCTGATGTATCAAGCCACTATTACATATTTGTTGGCATCTCATCTATTTAAGGGAAACAAGTGATTACCCGTTGCCAAGGAGACTAATAAGGAGTGTGCAAGCAAAGGACTACAGAGTTCTTGTTTGAAGATAACAAGTCACTGGTATTTTATTTTCGATTAAATCATAAACTATCTCATTGTTTGAAGAAAAATCACCTTCTCCCTCCCATTAAAAAAAAAAAAACGTAGACCACTTTTTCAAGGGATAAACCTAGAGACATTTTAAAACACAAAATAAATGCCCATTAGAGACACAAAATATTTGGGGAAATAATAACTTCTTTTTTAATCTTTAAAAAAAATTTTAATGCTTATTTATTTTTGAGAGAGACAGAGAAACAGAGCGTGAGCTGGTTAGAGGCCAAGAGAGGGAGACACAGAATCTGAAGGAGGCTCCAGACTCTGAGCTGTCAGCCCAGTTCCTAACACAGGGCTCAAGCCCATGAATTGTGAGATCATGACCTGAGCTGAAGTCAGACACCCAACCAACTGAGTCACCCAGATGCCCTGAGAAATAATAACTCCTAATAAACATCCCTAGAAAAGAAATTTGCTTCTGGGATTTTTTTTGAAAGTTTTCACCTCCACCAGAGAATCATGGAATAGAAATATGGCCAAAGGGTTTCTGAACACAACAAGACACAAGGTTGGAAACAGAGATTGGAGATTTCCATAGACTTTGTCACACTGTTTCCAAGGCAGTTATGTGGGCTTCAGAGTAAGGCAGACCTCGTTATCATTTATCATTCTCAGTTTGCTGGCTGTTAACCTTGCCCAAATTACTTGCCTTCTCCTATTCCTTTTCTTGCTTCTAAAATAGAGAACATGATCCATATCACAAGCAATGTTGTGATAATTAAATGAAGTAACTTTTATAAATTACCTAGACTATGTTATTTCTATGAATGTGGAACTTCAGGTCATCTTTCATGGAATTCAAGCGTTCATCAAATATCTGTCAGTTTCTATACTCTAGCATGCTCTCTATACTCAGAATTGTTACAGCAGCCTATAAGTGATTCATATATTAAAATATAATTTTAGGACAAAGTTTTCAGTGTAATTGCAGAGCTTATATATTATTGTACTGCTAATGACTAATAAATCCCTCAATCTCAGAGATAGGGACTGATAAATCCCTAAATCATTTATAAAAAAACAATTTTTTTTAAATGTTCATTTCATTTTTGAGAGAGAGACAGAGTGTGAGTGGGGAAGGGGCAGAGAGCGAATCAGAATCTGAAGCAGCTCCAGGCTCTGAGCTATCAACATAGAACCTGATGTGGGACTCAAACCCACAAGCCGTAAGATCATAACCTGAGCCAAAGCCAGATGCTTAACTGACTGAGCCACCCAGATGCCTCAATATCAAAGCACTTTTAATTAATGTTTTCAACATATGAATTTCTAATGGTTAGGTCAATGAGCTTCCAGGTTTACTTAGTACCCAAGATCCTTCCATTTTATGGCTCCATCCTCTTCTGAAAACATCTGCTTAACCTTCAGTTTAATAATAAACAGAGTGATGGAGAATTGTACTAAAGAGGTTCTCCAAGGCCGGAATTGAAAGAGTCAGATGTCACCTCTGCTTGAATTCCATTGGTTAGAAATCAATTACATACCCACACTTAGTTGCAAAGGACACTGGGAAATGCTATTGAGTTACGATCTCAGAAAGAAGAAAGTAGTTTATGAACATCTCATCTCAGTTTTATCTGAAAATTTTTCATTCTTTTCGAAATATCCCTTGGTAGAAGTTAGAAAATTGTTAGCCTCTTTCTTAAGGGCGTATCCTTCAATGAGCAGTTAAGGAAATGTGTTAGATAAATTCTCAGGCATTCAGTCCAGGAGTTCTTGAGGTCTCTATGTATAGCTTCCTCTTGACATCTTAATTCTTTCCCACTTTTTTTGGGGGGGGTCTTTTTCTACCTAGTCTTTTTGTTTCAACTTCTGTGTTATGCAACTCACTAATATTAGAGGAAGGAAATTACATTCTAATAGCTGACAGTCAAGTATTTTTAATACTCAAAAGCAAAAAGAATATCCCAGGGAATATTCTACCCAAAACAACAAATGAAAACTCAATATGCTTAGTCTGACACATAATTAGTTTTTCTAATTATGAGTTATTTATGTGAAAAATTTATAAACGCATAAAAATAAATATTTAATTGTATAATTAAATTGTCTTTAATAATCATATTTATATTCATTTATTGTGCACTGGAGAATTTTATACAGGATTTATAATATTGTTTCTTTTTTAATTTTTAAAAAGAATTTTTAAAAGTTTTTGAGAGAGACAGAGCATGCAGGGGAGGGGCAGAGTGAGAAGGATACACAGAATCCAAAGCAAGTTCCAAGCTCTGAGCTGTCAGCACAGAGCCCAATGTAGGGCTCAAACCCACAAACTGTGAGATCATGACATGAGCGGAAGTCAGCCACTTAACCAACTGAGTCACCCAGGTGCCCCTATAATATTATTTCTAATTCTTATAGAAATAGTAGAGATTCTTATCCAAATTATATATGGAAAAAGAAACTTGAAACCATAAAGAATTTTTTTAACATGCTCAAAGCCTCAAAACTAAATGAAGTCTATCACTTTGCCAAAGCCACAATTCTTCAGTGAGGCCAGCAAAATTGTCACCTATCAAAATATATAAATGTAGCACTTTGATTTTATATATATCTTTCTAATAATGCATGTAATTTATAAAAACTGCTTAGGGAATGTTTAGGCTCTTCACACAATTGAAGCTGAATTTTGCTTCTTTTGATAGCCAAACATAGACATATAATGAAATATATTCATATGTTACACACGGAGTGAACTATATTTATTTGTAATGAAAAGTAAAAACTGTAATGGATCTAGTAACTTTGAAATGTAAATTGGTTCGTGTGTGTGTATCTCCTAACACCATACACATACACATTTGACTAATAGATATGGATCACTGATTTGTGATGTTTGATATATGTATGGTTAGAGGAAATCTCACAATACCATCAACATCCTTAGGTAGTAGGTATTCACCACCCGATATTCTTCATATTGTACCGTGTTACTGAAAAAAATATATTTATGACTCTTGGGGAAATTGGTGGGATAAGATCAGGTTGGCCATCCTTTTACCTACTACTACCTTCTAGGAACTGGCCAAAAGAATAAAAAAGAAAAATTGGGACAATTTTCTCTAATAGTTACTCTACCAAAGGAATGATCCAAACAAATGTCTTATCTAGAGGAATTTCGGCTATATATAGAACTGATTAGACTGTTTTGAAAATAGACATCGAGGGCCAAAACATGTCTCTTTCCTCCAAGAGAATGATATTTTATGGCTGTAATAGTATAGTTTGAGCCAAATGTAATAAAAGCTCATGACTCAAACACATGTGCTGAAAGATTCTACAGAAGTAAGGAGGTAACTACTTTGAGTTCCCTTTCTGGACACATTCTGACAAATACTGAAGTGCTCCTTAGTCAGATGCTGTTTGAACATGCAGGTGACATCACAGTAATCACGGCACACAAAGCCTGGCCTCTAAAAGATTTTACATTCTAGAGAGGACACAGAAAAAAAGAGAAATAAACCATTAGATTTATAAGCTAGAATGCCAGGTAGTGAGTGATTTGTACAATAATAAAAATAAAACCGTCCAAGAAGTTAGAAAGGAAGAGAAAATCTTAGAGGAGGAGATAATAGGGAAGGAGTCTCTTCAGAAAGTGACATTTCAGCATGGCTGTGAACAAATGAACACTGAGTGTTGTATACAAGAGATGAATTACTAAACTCTACTCTTGAAATTGGTATTTAGTTAACTAGTATGTTAACTAAATAAAATTTAAATAAAAGTATAACAATTTAAAAAATGAGCCAGAGAAGGAAGAAAATTTCAAGTAGTAGGAACAGGAAGTGCTGAAGCTGGAATTTGATCGATATACCTACAGAAATCAATAGTACTTCAAGTTTGTGTTTGCAGAGTTGAAGAAAAAGTGTAACTCTGTCCAATTTTTCTATAATTTACATTTCTTTTTTCAATAATTCATATTTCCTAATAACTTATACCAGCTATTTGTAATATTAGAGATAACTTCTAAATCTGAGAAAACATACTCTAGAGGTTAAGAGAGACCACAGGAAAATCGGAACAAACCAAATAAGTACCATATTCATACTTCCAACTCCATAGCTGTAGAAGTCTCTTCATTGGAGATAATGAGCATGTGGCCTTACCAAACCTAATGTCAATAAATCACAAACATGTTTTTGAAACCAGCATCTTATCAACATAGTTGATCCAACCTGGTAATGGAGATAATTTCCAGGAAAAAGAAAAGAATCTTCTAATATATTTTAAAAACCATGGCCCAACTGTATGTCTTTAAGAAACTCACTTCAAAGGGCACTTGGGTGGCTCAGTCAGTTAGGGGCAGACTTCAGTTCAGGTCAGGATCTCACAGTTCATATGTTAGAGTCCCACATTGGGCCCTGTGCTGACAGCCCAGAGCCTGGAGCCTGCTTAAGATTCTGTGTCTCCTTCTATTTTTTTGTCCTGCCCCCGTTTGTGCTCTCTCTCTCTCTGTCAAAAATAAAATAGACGTTAAAAAAAAAAGAAACTTTCTTCAACCTAAGTAAATTAAAAATAAAAGCATGGAAGAAAAGGTATCATGCAAACATTATCAAAGGAAAGCAAGAGTGGCTATATTAATATTAAATAAAGTAGTCTTTCAAACAAAGAAAACTACTAGAGAAAGCAAAGCACATCATACAGTGATAAAAGGTCAGTCCAACATGAAGCTGTAGCTATCCTCAATGTGTATGCCCCAAACAACGGAATGGTCAACTGTGTGAAGCAAGAACTGATAGAACTGAAAAGAGAAATTTTTAAAAATCCTAATTTTTGAATGGAGGCTATAGCACCCTTCTCACTAGTGATATCACAACTAAACAAGTAATTAGTAAGGTATAAA
Source organism: Crocuta crocuta (assembly GCF_008692635.1). Classification (NCBI taxonomy): domain Eukaryota; kingdom Metazoa; phylum Chordata; class Mammalia; order Carnivora; family Hyaenidae; genus Crocuta; species Crocuta crocuta. Next base: position 1,055,660 of record NW_027551570.1, read on the forward strand.
TGAATTCAAGACCATCACCTAAAAAGATCAAAATTACATTTATAAAACATTCTACTCAACAATAGCAGAATATACATTCTTTGCAAGTGGGTGGTATTGTGATTATAAGAAATATATATTTGATTTTTGTCCCTATTTGTGGCACAGACCTCCTAAGGCCCTTGGAATTTCCTAAGTGATCGGGACAATAAATGTGCCTTTGTTACATTAACGTAGTGACTTTCGGATCCTCCACCCCCACTGATCACCATCTAAGGATGGGACCTGGTTGCCCGTGGAGCCAACCAAGTGATTAGAGGGTTAGAAATGTCTGTTCATGCAATCTCTCCACTCTCACCACCTTTAGAGATAGGAAAAGGGCTGAAGACTGAGTTCAGTCACCGAATGTCAATGATTTAATCAGTTGTCTTTGTAATGGAGCTTCCATAAAACCCCTAAAGGACAGGATTTGGAGAGCTTCTAGATTGGTGAACACATGGAGATTTGGGGAGAGTGGTATGCTCTGAGAAATTAGGAAGCTCCAAGCACAGCACCTTGCCCTATGCACCTCTTCCATCTGGCTCTTCCTGAGTTATATCCTTTTATCATAAACTGGTAATCTACTAAATCAAATGTTTCTCTGAGTTCTGTGAGCCACTCCAGCAAATTAATGGAACCCAAGGAGAAGACTGTAGGAATCTCTGATTTATAGCCAATTGGTCAGAAGTACAGGCAACAACCTGTGATTCATGTTGGAAGTGGAAGGGGGAGGGACAGTCTTGTATACTTACCCCTTAATCTGTGGGATCCAACCCTCTCTGGGTGATGTCAGAATTGAGTAAAATTGTGGAATCCACAACGTATCACATCCACATGTTGGAAATTGGGTTCAGAATCCTTTTAAAGAGCCCATGGAATAAATACCAAGATAAGTTATATCCTGCACCAAAAAATAAACCTCATCAAATTGAAAAGACATAATTTAAAAAATTGTGTTATTTAATCACATTGGAATCAAAATAAAAAGTAATAATAGAAACATAGGTGGAAAATCTCCAAACACTTGGAAGCTAAATAAAACACTTCTAAATAACTTTTGAGTCAAAAAGGAAGTCTCAAGGAAAATTAAAAATTTTAATTTAGGTTAAGGGGTGCCTGGGTGGCTCAGTCAGTTAAGTGTAGGACTCTTGATCTCAGCTCAGATCATGATCTCCCGGTTTAAGAATTTGAGCCCCGGGGCGCCTGGGTGGCTTAGTCGGTTAAGCGTCCGACTTTCGCTTGGGTCATGATCNCACTCTCTCTCTGGCTCTCTCACTCTCTCTAAATAAACTTAAAAAAATTACAAGATAAAATTTGTAGGCACAACTGTAGAAGTGTTGAAAGGAAAATTTACAGCATTAAATGTATATATTATGAAAGAATAAAAGTCTCAAATCAGTAATCTAAGCTCAGAGCTCAAGGACATATGAAAAAAAGAGCAAAATGATTCTAAAGTGATTAGATTGGGAAATAATAGAAGAAACCAATGAAATTCAAAAGAGAAAACAAGAGATAAATTCAATGAAACAAAGATCTGGCTCTTTGAAATGTCAGTAAAGTTGTCAAACTCCTAGCAAAACTGAAAGAAAAAAAGGAAGAAACGCAAATTACCAATATTAGGAATGAAATAAGGACTATCAGTACAGACTGTATAGACATCAAAAAGATAATAAAGGAATGCTACAATCAACTCTATACCCATAAATTCGACAACTTAAAGAAAATGAAGCAATATATCAAAAACTATGATATACACATATGAAATACATAATTTGAAATAGCCTCTGTTAAGAAAATTAAATTTATAATTAATCAATTTCCCAAAAATACCCTCTAAGTCCAGAGGGTTGCATTGGAGAATTCTACCAAATGATTAAAGAAGAATTAATGATTCTTCACAATCTCTTCAATAAAATTGACATGAAAGGAACACTTCCCAATTTACATTGTGAGGTTAATATTATCCTGATAACAAACCAGACAAAGGTAGTACAGAAAAAGAAAACTATAGACCAATATATCGTCAGAATATAGGTGCAGAAATTCTTAGTCAAATACTAGTAAATAAAATTCAGCATTGCAAAACAGCAACAAAAAAGAGTTTTAAATCATAACCAAGTGAGAACCAGAAAATAGAAAAAAATGACAAAAATAAGACTAAATAGGTCATGAAATAATTGAAAATGGAAGAATATAATCAGTAACCATAAACACACACAATTATCAGTTTATATTATAAAACAAAATCCGATCTTGAGCTGTCTATGAGAGATTACTGGAAAACTGATTTAATAAGGTTGACATATAAAAATGATGGGTAAAAATTATAACATTAAAATGTAAACAAAAATAATTGGGATTCCTATTAATATAAGATAAAGTAATATCTGTATTTGTTCTTGATAATTTAAAGTAAATATAGAGGATTGTGTTATAATTCTTTCGTATGTCAGTGACAGAAATTAGTTAAAACAATACTACCAGTAAGGGATCCATTGATAAAAAACAAGATATAGGATTCAGAGATTTTTTTTCAATGATATTTTTAGTAAGCGTCTCCTTCTCTCACTCTCAGTGAAAAATTTCTCTCACGTTTTCTTTCTCTAGGCTCTACATTTGTGTATTTTGGCTTTGGCTCTCTGCAAGTAGCTGTATATTTATATCATCTGTATAACTAGCAATACAAATATAAAAAGACCTTATCTTTCCTAATTATTCTAGCAAATAGATGTGGCTCTCTCTGCTTGTTAAAAGTGAGTGAACTTGTGTGATTCAGTCCTGGTGACCAGACATAGAATATTCTGATTGTCTCTGGGGCTTGGTTAGGGCCAGTCTCTCTCAAACCACATGGATAGAGTGAGTCATGTAGGGGAAATTAAGGTATTCGTTTCCAAAGAGAAAAATGAAGCTGGGAAGGAACAAGAAATGTATGTCTGCTACAAGAATTTGAATAATGGAATACTAAAGTTAACCTCACAGATACAGATACACTTGAATGTTCACTCTCTTTATGTGCAACAAGGTCATATTAATTGGTATATCATGTTTTTGCTAGCTTGCAGCTCCCACCTTTATTGCAGTCTGTTTTCTAACTCCATGACCTGCCCCACCCATGCAAGTTCTTTAAGCTTTCTTAGTCTTCCTGATAGGTCTAGGTGTCTGGGAAGGTCTCACATGTTCTGGCAGGTAACTTTTAAGCTATCATTGTTACTGCCACCCTAGCTATGTAAAAGCCCTCTTTTGTCATTCTAGTTGGGTAATACTCTAGGCCTGTTACCTCACCTGTAATTAAACTCCCGGTCTACACCAACCTGTTTTTGGCAGCCTGTTCTTATCATTTCCTTTGAGCCTCAGAGCTGACAAATCCTCCTGATTTTCATCCTGGGGGACTGGTGATATGTGGAGTATTTGTTTTCCACTTTTCCACCATTTTCCCACTGTGCATGCAGTCCCTCCCCTCAGTTTCCTTCAGTACTGCAGAAGGCTGACAATATTTGATGGATTTTATTACACATTTGAAAATTACATGAAAGATGAATGTTTTATGGGCTGCGGGGGTAGCTCAATCAGTTAAGCGACTGACTCTTGGTTTCAGCTCATGGTTTGTGGGTCTGAGTCCCGCATCAGGCTCTGCTCTGACAGTGCGGAGCCTGCTTGGGATTCTCTCTCTCTGCTCCTCCCCACTCTCAACAATAAATAAACATTTTTTTTTAAATGAGTGACTTATGGTACATACTTCATGGGCGTGGATAGGCTCTTGGCATTTACTGATGGGGTCTAACACAGGGGCTTCCTTCACTGGCCCCTCGCCAGTCTCCATCTGCCCACTGGGTGCCATCAGAAAGCCTATGCTTCTTGGAATGAAGTCACATAGGGTGACCACATGTTAGAGAGCCAGCCCAGGCCTCAGCCATACCAGAACAAAACTATTTTAATAATATATATTAAATTTAACCACTGTGAATTATTACTTTAACATACAAATATGAAGAGTAGGTGTTTGTTTGAAATTATGTATTATTCTGTGTTATTTTTCTGTCACGCAAATGCTATTATTTCCATGCAGGACTAAGTAATAGTGCCAATTGGTAGTAATTAATGGCAGGACTAATTAAATAAATAATATGTGTAAAAATATAACAATGATTTTATGTTTGTGTCTTTTAATACAATAGCTTAACTCTTAAAATTCTTTATTGGATATTTATATTTTGTGTATTTTTGTATATTCTAAAGACACATAAATTTAAGAACTTTTTAAAGGAAAACATAAATATAACAGGACTAATTAGACAGAAATTACTTATACTCAATTAAAAAAATAATGGGTTTTTTTTCTGTTCCATGATAGGATACTTTCACTTTTTTTATGCTTTGTCCAAATACTTCTCTGAACTTGTTGGAGCCTTTAGAATAAACTTTTTCTTGTATGTAGTGGCAAAACTGAATATAGTTAAGCTCAAAATTTATTTTGACTTGCAGTTTTGATCTCATCAAAGCCCTAGTACATTGAGTTTTGGTGCTGGTCTAATATGATAACATCGAACTAAGTATCTTCTTAACAAAAGCATGTGGGCGTAAGATACTTAGGATTTTATTTACCAGCACATCCCTTTTTAATTTGTATGGATTTGTTTTCCATTTTCAATAATGCCATCCTGAGACTTCTGGTTTCTGGTTCGACATATAAAGAGGTTAGAAGTTGTGACTCTTACCCTTAAAATAAGAGAAGGGTGAAACTGCAAATCATCAACTCTTCTTAGATCCATCAAGGAATTGAGGTCACAGATCAAACCACTACCCTAAAAGTGGGGAAACAGTTGGATAAAGAGATCCAAAGCTTATGTGGAGCAGAGGCACACAACCAGTCATCATTGATGAGCTCAAGTTAAAAGCTCCAAGGACTCCAGTTTTAAGGGGTCCCTCACACTTGTGTGAGTTTCATGTCTAACAGCCCCACTAGGTTCTCAGGCTAAAGATCAGAGAAAAATTCCCTTGCATTTCTGGAAGAGGGAGGGGGAAAGGAGTAATTTCGAAGTAAGTTCAGAACATTCTGTGTTCTTTAACAAAAGTCTAAGCCTATCCATCAACTATTTTGCCAGATGCTAAGGGACCTGGGTTTTAACAGAGCCTAACTGACCTGTCGATAGAGCCTAACTGACCTCAGGTCCACTCTAGCCCTCCTGTGTTACCTAAGAGGGTAAATCTAAAGGTGGAGAAGGGTTTGTAAAGATAACAGCCCAGTGGCCTAAGCTCACTAAAAAGCTGAGACCTAACAGAAGACTATAGAATGCTTCCTTTTCCCCCATAATTTACCACTACATAGATTGGGCTCCTTTATAGTAACAATGAATTCCAAACCTCGTGTCCTATTCAAGATGTCTCTAGGAAAATCCAAAGGCTACAGTAGAGACCAAAAAGGGAAGATTTAGTCTCTGAAACCTACAGCTAGAGCAAACAGTAAACATAATTTACAGCTAACATCATACTTAATAGTGAGAAACTACATACTTTCTCCCTAAAATCAAAAGTAAAGCAAGGATGCCTCCTCTCACCATTCCTATTCAACACTGTGCAGAAAGTGCTAACTAATGAAATAAGATAAGAAAAGAAAAAAAGAGGAATACAGACTGGGAAGAAAAACATTGTTATGATTGTCAATGTAGAATAATCCCTTATATTTAATAATAACAAAAATTCCTGGAATTAAGAAGTGATTACAGCAAAGCTTCAGGATACAAGGTTAAATACAAAAGTCAATTCTTTCCTATATACTAGCATTTAGAAACTGAAATAAAAACACAACACCACTTACAATAGCACACCCCAAATTAAATGCTCAGGAGTAAGTCTAGCAAAATATGTATAAGAGCTATGGGAAGAAAACTACAAAACTCTGATAAAAGTAATCAAAGAAAAACTAAATAAAAGGAGAAATTTTTCATGTTTGTGGATGGGAAGACTCAATACTATTAAGATTTCAGTTCTTCCCAAATGCATTTAAAAATTCAACACAATCCTAACCCAATTTCCAATATGTTATTTTGTGGATATCAACAAAGTTATTTAAAAGTATACGTGGAAAGTCAAAAGAGTCAGAATAGCCAACACAGTATTGAAGAAAAACAAAATTGGAGGAGTGACATTACCCAGCTTCACTTATTACAGAGTCACAGTAACCAAGAAAGTCTGGTATCATTGAAAGAATAGAAAAATTGATCAATGCAGTGACGAGAGAGTCCAGAAAGTGGCCCACACAAATAGAGTCAACTAATTATTAACAAAGAAGCAAGGATTCCTGTGAAGATACCATTAACAGAATCAAAAGATAAGCTATAGACTCAGAGACAATATTTGCTGAAAACATACCTGATAAAGGACTTGTATCCAAAATATATAAAGAACTCTTAAAACTCAACAATAAACCAACAACCCAATTATAAAATATACAAAAGATCTGAACATCAGCAAATAAACACAAATGGCAAATAAGCATATGAAAAGATGTTCAATACTACATATGTCATTAGTGAGCTGCAAATTAATACAGTAATGAAACACAACTATACATCTATTATAACAAATTATGGCTTAAATCAAAAGCACTGACAATAATGTCATCCATTTTGTATCTGTACGCTTGTTGTGGATGAAACGTTTGCCAGTAAAGTCTTTTGCATGTCTAAATTTATCATATAAATATCTGTATCTAAAATGTCCATCATTTTTGAGCATTCAGGAGCACATTGAATTTCATCACAATTTAAATCTTTCCAGGAAAGTGGTTTTAATATATAGAGATAATTTGAACTTGTGAAATCAGAATTGGATTCCAAGTAAGTTACAGTTTTAGTAAAGATATTGAGAAAGTCCTATTAAATTTGGCTTTCCTTTTCTGTAGACATACTTTTGGATTCTTAAGCAGTCTTACTTCCAAAAATATGAGTCATGTTTTTCACTGTATGAGATTTTGCTGCAACCTACACATAGCATTAAATAATTCAAATATAATCAGTTCATCTTTTTCTTGACTCATTATGGCCCTTCAAAGATTATCAGTTTTGGAAAAACGGCATATAACTTTCTGTTTTATTGTAATCTTTTTTTCGTTTCTCACCTTAAATGTATGTCTAAATTGGAGAACATTCTTCTTGTCCCAAACATTGAAAATGTAATCTTACAAAAGGCCAACATTTTAATATCTTTCCTATGGCCGACAACAATGAAAGCCATCCTACAGACACGTGAAAGGTTATCTTCTTTTATTTCCATAAAGTCTAAAGTGCCATTAAATGTTTATGCATATTTCGAGGAAACTGGAAAGTGATAAAAATTTTTCTGTATGAAATCCTTATTATCACAGATAAGCAAATCACATCCGTTTTTAGCACTGTTGCATACCAGGTTTGTAAGAGAGTAAACATTTTCTTTTGTGAATTTATAAACTGAATGGAATTTTCCAAAATTTACATTTGCCCTATTGCCTAATTATTCAGAGTGATAGACACAGTGTAGAGTTTATTTGGTGAAGATGTCAACAATCTGTTATTTTACATTTACTGATGTCTTATTAAAACCTTCATTGAACTTAGAAATTATTATAAACTACATTGTTGAAATCAAAGTATCTAATAGCTAGGGATAAACTTTTTTTTTTGGTTTTGCCATGATTCAGTGTATCGTTTGATATACTGTAGAAAGTATGATCGTTGTTAAGTTCTGACAGAAAAAGCTGTACCCTGTACGAAGCCAACTTACTTACTTTCAAATTTTCTCCTTTTTTTTTTTAACCCCTAAGACTTTAATTTTCTGTATCAGGAAATGTAACTTTACTTATTTTCATTGAACAAAAGGGAATGGTATGATATTGTCCAGAGTTTAGCTAAGTTAATGCACGGTGGTGTTGCCTTGGCATTCATTTTGTTTGGCCAAGAGGGCCTTACACTAACATTGGCCACTCAGGGTAGCTCACACCCTTGTCAACCCAGTTAAAGAGGTGTACCGAGGCAAACCCAAATTACCAGAAATTGAGTTTATTTGGAAGCAGAGGAATTGCAATTTGAGAAACGCAAACTATAGCAAGCTACAGGTGAAATCTATTGAAGCTCTGGGGCAGGCTTCATTTGTTTGGAAGGAATACAAAAAAGGAAAGTCTGGCCCAAGGTCAAACAGTAAGTTCATTGGCCTGAAGATAGAGCTTCTAGGCGGATCCCTGTGGGTCAGGAGATAAGTTCCATTTTCTCAAGTAGGCATTTATGGGAAATCAATCTCTCCTGGAGCTTCTTACGTTTCGTTTCTCTGAGGGCGCATGCGTGAGAGTCTCTGGTATCCTCTGGTTGCAGTTTAGATTGAAATCCTTTCACATGTTATGTAGCAGCCTGCAGAGTCACGAGTAAATGTAAGTTTCTGATAAGATTTTCCCAGTTGTCTTTGTGATTAAGTCTCCCCTGCTTTCCAGGGCCCTCCTTTTGTGTGCTCCTTAGATAGGACTTCCATGGGGCTTACTAGAACGTCGCTCTTTTTAGTTTAAATCGACCAGTAGCTTGGAAACCCGAAAGCACTCCGCCCAACAGTAACAGGCTTGTGCCCCAGTCCTCTGGGTCTCTGCCTGTATACCCTGCCTTGACCGGTTCATGGATACCCTCGAGGCATGCCGTGTACTTCCTCCGGCACCTGTCTTACCTTTCTCTATTTCAATTTCCCTTGTCTTTTGTTGAATGGAGGCTCACTCTCAGATACGCCAGGGTTTCGCTTACCCAATGTTAATTTAACAGTGTCACAACAGATGTGTGTGTTCATTTGTGAAGAATGCCAAAGCTAATTTAGTGACTTCTATTTTTGATTGACCATTGATGTGTTTCTGAGTGGGTGGAGGAAAAAAAACCAACACTTTTAATCGATTTGGAAGTGCTTTCCTAGCGAATCCCAAATTTGTGACTTTCAGTCTATATGTGTTTTCACATCTTCTTCTCCACCTTGCCCACTTCCATATTCTTTCCAGCATATTATTTAATATGCTCTGTTCTGATCATTTACCTCCCTAACCTCTTTGTATGTCCATCTGTTATTAAAATGGCACAGACATGTAGCCTTCTTTTTTGATGTCTGGGTCATGTTACCATTGGAATAGTTTAATTTCATTATCCAAACTCTTAGAAAACATGATCACAATATTTACAGTGTTAAAAATTAAATTTGCACTATCTTGAAACAAAGCACAGCAGAAATCCACAAGCAAAGGCAGAGATGGACTGTTAAAACTTATGATTATGATATACTTTGTATAATAATAAAAGTTTTTTATATTATCACATTGTATAGGCCTTACAGCCACAATGCCCCAAGATTTGGATTTCTCCTATGGACTTTACTCTGTGTTCCCATGAAAAAATGGTTCATTCAGGTAGTTTTGTAATACCCAATAAACTGTATGCCCAAATTTGCCTTCAGATCTTCAACTCTTGCAAAACAAAAACAGCTTACGCCGTTGAATGTCAATGCTTTCTGTTTCTACTCTTCCAATGAAGAGTTCCCATTTTTCAGTCAGGGTGAGGCCTCAATTCTCTACTGTGCAAACTGAAAATTTATCTGGAAATGCTGTAGGTGGCAAACTGATACAGTATAGCTAGGATTAAACTGATGATATTTAATGCACTTGAAATCAAATGATGGTGCAACAAAATGGGAACACAGGATCCAAAGGTATTAATGAAATGTAATAACCATGGGATAATTGCATGTCAATCAATCAGATGGCGGGAATGAGAAGAGAGACATGTAACAGTTGGGTTCAGATTAAGTAATTATATTGCAGAGGCTCTCAGACAACTCTCTCTGAGTTGTATGAGCAGGAACAACTTTATAATTTCTCCCTAAGGAATAGTAATGAGAGTTTCAAAGGCTCCTCCTGGCTAAATGTATTTTACATAAATACATAATGCAAAAGCTGAAGTCAGAGACAGGTACATTCTAGTGATATTCAAAGGCCGAATTATGTGGCATTTGAAAATCTATAAATATATACAAGGCCTCTCTCTCTCTATCTCATTGTCCTCTTCTCTTCTTTGTGCTTTCATTTCTTACACTGTCCTTTCTGTATGCCTTCCTTCTTTTTTCTTTATTAAGAAAAGGAACTAAAGTTCTCTGATGAAAAATTTCTTGCTTGTGTGACTGCAGGGTACAGCTCTCTGATTTTGTCTACTCAACATCATTGGAAACCCAATCCAATCTGTGGAAGCCAAGCTGGAGTTCCCTTATTGATTCATATTAGAAAATCCTACAGGTTGCTGGGTGCATACTTTACCTACCTCCACATATTAAGGTTTAAAGGTCTCCTAGACTGATTTGCAGACAGGTAATCATTTTTAGAATCTATAGGGCAGGAGTGTGAGAACTCTTTAGAATAAGGAAGTGGGAATCTCAGGCCACCTTGTAAGGCGGTCTCTGAGAGTTGTGTCTCTCTGCTGTTTGAATCTGCAACCCTGGTGGCCTTTAGTGCCTGCCATTGTAGTCTCTCAATGAAGATTTGTGGAATGAAGATAAAGTACAATGCAAGAAAAGAGGGCCATATGTGCCCAGTGTATAGTAGAATTCAACACACATTTGTTAATTCCAAAGCTGTGGGAAAAGCAATGGGTTTTGCTAAAAAACTGGATAGGCTTTAATCAGTTATTTTTCTGTGTTTTTTACCACAGGGGACTATGGGATACTTCCTTTGGAAACCCACAGCCCAAACCTACCAAAATTCAAAAAGGACGGGAAGTTCTTAGTTTTAAATAACATACTTTAAAAAACCCCACACCTTCAGGGGAACTCATAAAAATATTCTCTGCACAAGCTGATGGAGCACGTATTCCACCCAGCATTAAAGCATCAGTGGGTGACAGAAATTGTGTCCCCATTGTTTGAATGTGGATTATATCTACTCCAGAAGAAAAAGACTGTGTGTGGTATATTTATTATTACTATTTCATACAGAGGAACTACACTCAGGGTAGTGAACTAACCTAAGATCTCAGTGTAACAGAAAGAACTAGAAATAGAACTCACTGCTGCTTCACCGAACCCCCCCCCCAACATATACTCTTAGCATTACATTGTGGTTTCGTCTCATTTAGTGTTTTTGGGTTTTTTGTCTGAATTTGACACGATCTGGTCATTGGGATTAGAATCTCTGCTTTCTCATGTTTTTTTCTTATGTCTTTGTCCTTCCCTCTAGTTTTAGGCCTTCTAAATCATTATCCTTTAGGCAATCTCTAAATACAGGCAGAAGGAGATTTTATGTACAAGCCCATTTGACAATGGCTTTCCTTTAAATGAAACTTTTGTTGTGACTGACATGTTTGGTCTCAACTCTATATATTATTATTTAATAATTACTGTGCTATGTTATATTTACATTGTTTCTATCTGCTTTTGGTATATCTTCCTTGCTTTAAAAATTTCTTTTGGTGTTTATGAAGATTTGCTTTTTGTTTTTGTTGTTTGTTTACATGCATGCCTTTTAAATTACACTTGAGCCCCCTTTCTCTTATTTTTCACTATCTGATTGACTAGTATTTATTCTTTTCCTACACAACAGTCTATGACTTACTCTACTTTCTTTTACTCTCTCTCATTTCCTTCTATTTTTTATTAAGTTTTTTAAAATTTAATTCCTGTATCATTAACATTTAGTGTTATCTTAGTTTCAAGTGTACAATAGTGGTTCACTCATTCTGTACATTACTCGGTGCTCATCATGGTGAGTGTTCCCTTTAATCCTCCATATCTTCCCATTTTTACTTGTATTTTTTTTATCAGAACATATATATACATATTACTCTTCCACTTTTTGTTTTGGACTCAGTCTGTAATTAAATCCATGAAATACTCACTGTTGGTCTGTTTAACAAAATTTTCCCAGCCATCTCTTGGTTGGATAAAGCTCACCCCCAGTAGATTGCTCAAGGAGAGCCCATGAGCACAGCATTCTCTAAGTTACCGTTTTTATTTCTTTTTAAAAATTTTTTTTTCTTAAATAGTTTATTGTCAAGTTGGTTTCCATTTAACACCCAGTTCTCATCCCCACAAGTGCCCTCCCCCATGCCTATCACCCCCCTTCCCTGTTCCCCCACCCCCATCAGCCCTCAGTTTGTTCTCCGCATTCAAGAGTCTCTCATGGTTTCCCTCCCTCCCTCTCCCCCCTTATTTCCACCCTTCTTCCCCGCCATGGTCCTCCGTTAAGTTCCTCCTAATCCTCCTATATGTGCAAACATATGGTATGTGTCCTTCTCTGCCTGACTTATTTCGCTCAGCATAACACCCTCAGGTTCTACACATGATGCTACAAATGGCCAGATTTCATTCTTTCTCATTGCCATGTAGTATTCCATCGTATAAATATACCACATCTTCTTGATCCATTCATTGGTTGATGGACACTTAGGCTCTTTCCATGTTTTGGTTATTGTTGAGAGTGCTGGTATGAACATTAGGGTACATGTGCTCCTATGCATCAGCATTTCTGTATCCCTTGGGTAAATTCCTAGCAGTGCTATTGCTGGGTCATAGGGGAGTTCTATTGTCAATTTTTTGAGGAACCTCCACACTGTTTTCCAGAGGGGCTGCACCAGTTTACAGTCCCACGAACAGTGTAGGAGGGTGCCCAGTTCTCCACATCCTCGCCAGCATGCAGTCTCCTGATTTGTTCATTTTAGTCACTCTGACCAGCTTGAGGTGGTAGCTCACTGTGGTTTTGATTTTGTATTTCCCTGATGATGAGGGATGCTGAGCATCGTTTCATGTGTCTGTTGGCCATCTGGATGTCCTCTTTGGAGAAGTGTCTATTCATATCTCCTGCCCATTTCTTCACTGGATTATTAGTTTTTCGGGTGTGGGGTTTGGTGAGTTCCTTACAGATTTTGGATACTAGCCCTTTATCGGATATGTCATTTGCAACTATATTTTCCCATTCCATCGGTTGCCTATTAGTTTTATGGATTGTTTCCTTTGCCGAGCAGAAGCTTTTAATCTTGATGAGGTCATCAAGATCAAGTAGTTCATTTCTGCTCTTGATTCCCTTGCTTTTGGGGATGTGTCAAGTAAGAAATTGCTGCGGTTGAGGTCAAGGAGGTTTTTTCCTGCATTCTCTTCTAGCATTTTGATAGCTTCCTGTCTCACATTCAGGACCTTTATCCATTTTAGCTTATTTTTTTGTATGGTGTAAGAAAATGATCTAGTTTCATTCTTCTCTATGTTGTTGTCCAGTTCTCCCAGCACCATCTGTTAAAGAGGCTGTCTTTTGGGGAGCCTGAGTGCCTCAGTCGGTTAAGCGTCCGACTTCGGCTCAGGTCATGATCTCACGGTTCGTGAGTTCAAGCCCCATGTAGGGCTCTCTGCTGACAGCCAGCTCAGAGCCTGGAGCCTGATTCAGATTCTGTGTCTCCCTCTTTCTCTGACCTCCCCTGCTCGTGCTCTCTCTCTTTCAGAAATAAAAAAAAAAAAAAAATTAAAAAAGAGGCTGTCTTTTTTCCATTGGATACTTTCTCGCTTTGTCAAAGATTCATTGGCCATACCTTCGTGGGTGCAATTCTGGGTTTTTGATTCTATTCCATTTGTCTATGTGTCTGTTTTTGTGCCAATACCACACTGTCTTGATGATGACAGCTTTGTAGTAGAGGCTAAAGTCCGTGATGGTGATGCCTCCCATTTTGGTTTTCTTCTTCAATATTACTTTGGCTATTCAGGGTCTTTTGTGGTTCCATACAAATTTTAGGGTAGTTTGTTCTAGTTTTGAGAAGAATGCTGGTGCAATTTTGACTGGGATTGCATTGACTGTGTAGATTGCTTTGGGTAGTAATGACATTTTAAAAATATTTATTCTTCCGACCCATGAGCATGGAATGTTTTTCCATTTCTTTGTGTCTTCAATTTCCTTCATAAGTTTTCTATAGTTTTCATTATACAGATCTCCTGTATCTTTGGTTATGTTTGTTCCTAGGCATTTTATGGTTTTTTGTGCAATTGTGAATGTTTCAGCTTCTTGATTTCTCTTTCTGTTGCTTCATTATTGATGTATAAAAATGCAGTTGATTTCTGTACATTGATTTTGTACCCTGCACCTTTGCTGAATTCATGGATCACTTCTAGTAGGCTTCTGGTGGAGTCTGTCGGGTTTTCTATGTAGAGTATCATGTCATCTGCAAAAAGTGAAAATCTGACTTCTTCTTTACCAGTTCTGATGCCTTCTATTTCCTTCTGTTGTCTGATGGCTGATGCTAGGACTTCCAGCACTATGTTAAACAGCAGTGGTGAGAGTGGACATCCCTGTCGTGTTTTGATCCCAGGAAAAAAGCTCTCAGTTTTTCCCCATTGAGGGTGATGTTAGCTGAGGGCTTCTCATAGATGGCTTTTATGATGTTTGAGTAAATTCCTTCTATCCTGACTTTCTCAAGGGTCTTAATTAAAAAGGGATGCTGTATCTTGCCAAATACTTTTTCTATATTTATCGACAGGATCATATGGTTTTTATCTTTTCTTTTGTTAATGTGATGTATCACATTGATTGATTTGCAAATATTGAAGCAGCCCTGTCACCCAGGACTGAATCCCACTTGTTTGTGGTGGATAATTCTTTTCATGTGCTGTTGGATTCGATTTGCAAGTATCTTGTTGAGGATTTTTGCATCTGTATTCATCAAGGATATTGGCCTACAGTTCTCTTTTTTTGCTGGGTCTCTAGCTTGGGAATCAAAGTGATACTGGCTTTGTAGAATGAGTCTGAAAGTTTTCCCTCGATTTCTATTTTTTGGAATAGCTTGAGAAGAATGGGTATTAACTCTGATTTAAATATCTGGTAGAATTCTCCTGGAAATTCATTTGGCCCAGGGCTCTTATTCGTTGGGAGATTTTTGATAACGGATTCGATTTCTTCACTAGTTATGGGTCTGTTCAGAATTTCTGTCTTTTCCCGTGTGAATTTTCATAGTGTGTGTGTGTTTAGGAATTTGTATATTTCTTCTAAGTTGTCCAGTTTGTTGCCATATAATTTTTCACAGTATTCCCTGATAATTNGTCTCTAGCTTGGGAATCAAAGTGATACTGGCTTTGTAGAATGAGTCTGAAAGTTTTCCCTCGATTTCTATTTTTTGGAATAGCTTGAGAAGAATGGGTATTAACTCTGATTTAAATATCTGGTAGAATTCTCCTGGAAATTCATTTGGCCCAGGGCTCTTATTCGTTGGGAGATTTTTGATAACGGATTCGATTTCTTCACTAGTTATGGGTCTGTTCAGAATTTCTGTCTTTTCCCGTGTGAATTTTCATAGTGTGTGTGTGTTTAGGAATTTGTATATTTCTTCTAAGTTGTCCAGTTTGTTGCCATATAATTTTTCACAGTATTCCCTGATAATTGCTTGTATTTNTCCTGGAAATTCATTTGGCCCAGGGCTCTTATTCGTTGGGAGATTTTTGATAACGGATTCGATTTCTTCACTAGTTATGGNGCTTTTTCTAATTTCTTGAAATAGGCCTGGAGTGCAGTGTATTTTCCTTTTAGGACTGCCTTTGCCACATCCCATAGAGTTTGATTGTTGTATTTTCATTTTCATTTGTATCCATATATTTTTAAATTTCTTCTCTAATTGCCTGAGTGACCCTTTTGTTCTTTAGTAGGGTGTTCTTTAACCTCCATGTTTTTGGAGGTTTTCCAGACTTCTTCCTGTGATTGATTTCAAGTTTCATACCTTTGTGATCTGAAAGTATGCATGGTATGATCTCAATTCTTTTATTTTAATTAAGGGTTGCTTTATGTCCCAGTATGTGATCTATCTTGCAGAGTGTGCCATGCGCACTTGAGAAGAAAGTGAATTCCATGGCCTCAGGGTGTAGAGTTCTAACTATATCTGTCAAATCCATCTGGTCTGATGTGTCATTCAAGTCCATTGTTTCTTTAGTGATTATCTGTCTGATTGATCTATCCATTG
Organism: Crocuta crocuta; assembly: GCF_008692635.1. Taxonomy (NCBI): domain Eukaryota; kingdom Metazoa; phylum Chordata; class Mammalia; order Carnivora; family Hyaenidae; genus Crocuta; species Crocuta crocuta. Next base: position 1,071,643 of record NW_027551570.1, read on the forward strand.
CTATAAGTGGCGTATTAAAGTCCCCTGCTATTAGCACATTCTTATCCATAAGATTGTTTCTGTTTGTGATTGTTTTATGTATTTGGGTGCTTCCGTATTCGGTGCATAGACATTTATAATTGTTAGCTCTTCCTGATGGATAGACCTCATCATTATTATATAATGCCCTTCTTCATCACTTGTTACTGTCTTTACTTTAAAGTCCAGTTTGTCTGANGATTGTATCGCTGAGCTCTCAAACTCTCCTTTTGTGTTCCTGGATCAGTTTATCTCTCTCAGATTTTTCTTTTCCTATAGTTGTGTCTTCTAAATCACTTATTCTCTTTTCTGCCTCCCTTTTATTGGATGCCTCCATTTTATTATGCATTTCATTTAGAGCATGTTTTAATTCATCACAATTTTTAAGCTCCGTATTCTTTGTAGCAATAGTTTCTCTGATGTCTTCCATGCCTTTTTCAAGCCCAGTGATTAATTTTATGACTACTGCTCTAAATTCTTGTTCAGTTATGTTGCTTATATCTGTTTTGAGTTGTTCTTTAGCTGTCATTTCTTCCAGGAATTTCTATGGAGGACAGTTCTTCCATTTCATCATTTTGGTTAGCTTTCTATCTCTTGTTAGTTTTAAAAGCTTGTTATGCACTCTGCACCTGCGAGTGCTGCTGTATTAAAGAGAGTTCTTTGACTGTCCAGGGCCTGTCCTTTCACGGAGTGTTCCTTGAATGGTGTCTCTTGGTTTCTCTCGTTGAGACTTTGGTTATTTTATTTCCCTACTCATCGCGGTATTTGGGACTCTCCACCATGCGTACTTTGGCTTGTTTCTTGAGGTAGCCCTGGAAAAGAAAACAGACAGACAAACACACAGGAAACAAAGGCACACAAACGCACAGACAAATCCAACAAACACGCAAACCAAAAGGGAAAAAGAAAAAGAAAAAAAGGAAGGGACAAACAAAACAAAAGAAAACAAAAAAGAGGAAGGAGGGAAAACAAATAACAAAAATAAAAATAAATAAAAAATAAAAGAAGAAGAAAAGAAAAAAGAAAAAACCCGAAAGATAAAGGACAGTCTAAACTGTCCATGGATGCATGGATAGTGCATCCATGTTTGTCTTGCCCCAGGCTCTGGTAAAAAAAAAAAAAAAAAGCAGCTCTCTAGCGAGGATAGTCATGGTTTGGTGTAGGCAGGTCTTAGCCTCCATTGTGTCCCACTGGCGACTCCCTGAGGCCCCGCCTTGGTGGTTGTGGGGGGAGAAATGGCAGCACCCCAGTCCCTTCTCGAACCAAGTGTTGCAAATCACTCTTTTGTGTCCAATCTCCTTGTGCTGTGTGCGTAGCCAAGGTGGGCTGTGTTCTATGTCCCATGCCCTGCCTCATTTCCAGGTCCCAATCCGCCTGCTTCATTGATACCACCCAAACACGGTCCCACATGTCTCTGCTTCCCCGCTTCCAGGGGTCGAGGCGGGGGCAGGTGGGCAGGCAGCTGCCCAGCCTCAGATCTGCTGGGGTTAAGCGATGTCACAGCCTGGGATCCACCGCCTCCACAGTGCCTGTGGGATGGTGCCTGGAGCGCAGCAGAGCAGTTTTCCTGGCGCTGTCTGGGACAGGGGGCACCCAGTTCAAAGTCAGCACCAGCTAGAACTAAAAACACTCTCGTTCCAAGCCAAGGTTTTTCTCTTCTCCAGGGACAGTTCTATGAGCAGTTTCAGCTGCTCTTTCTTCTTCCCTCAACTCACTGCGGCTTCCCACGAGGGGGGCTCACTCCCCTCCCTCTGTGTCTCCGGTCCCAGCCTGCTTTTATCTTCCCCAGTTTGCACTCATGCACTTATGAGGTTGCCTTTCCAGTGTACTCTGTCTCTTTCTCTTCTCAAATTCCTGTGGCTCAGTGTCCTGTGGCTTCAGACCTTCTCTGAGAGATGGGCATGAGCGAAATGCACGGAGCTCCCTACTTCTCCTCCATCTTGTCTCCTCTTCTAAGTTACCCTGTGTTTAAAATTGTCTTCCATTAGGCTTGGGACTTAATAGAAAGGTTAAGTGGCTTCTGCAAGTGTACCTTGAAGGCGTGTGAGAAACCTGTGTCTTGTGGGTTTCTGTCCAGTGCATTCTTCATTACACGATGGGATTGAATCTGTGCTGGAGTTCACCTTGGCTCTTCAAGAGCTTTGAAGGCTCCTGTAATCATGGCCCTTGCTAGTATATAAAACTTGTACTACAGGCATCGTGCTGGGAGCAGCAGATTGGGGAGGGCAGTAAAACTGTCAGACAATAGCAGAATAAAATTACTGAAATTAAGTTGACATAAGCACGGACATTCCCCCTGTTACTTCCTGTCCATCACCAACATGTCCCTTCATTTTGCTCCTTCTAGTACTGCCTTGTATGTTCCTTTAAATTGAAATGACATGGTAGTTTCTAGCTTCTCATTTTAAGAGCCTGCAAGTATGGCTGCATTTTTCCACCCAAGTTTCCCTTTTCTGCAAAACCTCAGATATATTGAAATGTGATAGCCTCCTGTTGGTTTAGGTCATGGTTGAAGAATCAGGGAATTAAGTTTACACTACTAGTACGTTTACACAACTAGTGCGTAGTTTAAAATGAAACAGAAAAAAATTATCTTTTAAATTTATTCAGCAGGGGCACCTGGGTGGCTCAGTCAGTTAAGCATCTGAATTTGGCTCAGGTCATGATCTCATGGTTCATGGGTTTGAATCCCCCATCAGGCTATGTGCTGACAGCTCAGAGCCTGGAGCCTGCTTTGTATTCTGTGTCTCCCTCTCTCTCTGGCCCTCCCCCACTTGCTCTCTGTCTCTCTCTGTCTCTCTCAGAAGTAAATAATAAATGTTATAAAAAATTTTAAATACATTTATTCTGCACAAGCACTATATGATAGCTTAAAAGCTAAAATGATTTAGCTGCTTAAGCAAGCATACTCCTTTGAGAGGTGGCTATTTGTATACATTTTAGTTTGTCTCATTGTAAGAAAAATGAAACCTAACTAAAAGATTCAATTTAAACTTGTCCTTGTCAAAGCAATTGGGGAATCTACTCAATGCCTCTTTTATAAGAGTTGATGTGAAAGTGTTTCCTATGCTAATTAATAGATGACTATTTGTATTGGCCAGGTTTCTCCAATGAGAAACAAAACCAATAGGGGAGACAGAAAGAGATTAAGAGAGAGAGATTGATTATAGGGTCCTGGTTCGTGTGATTAGGGGGCCTAAGATGTCCCACCATCTCCTGTCTGCAAGGCGGAGACCCAGTAAAGTGGGCAATGTAGTTCAGAGGCTTGAGAGCTGGGGAGATGATGGTGTAAGTGCCAGTCAGCCTGAAGGTCTCACAGCCAAGAGCACTGAGAGCAGTTTGATGTCAGAGCTCAGGGTCAGAGTGAATGAAATCTTCCTTTGCCTTTTGTTCTATTTAGGCTTTCAACAGATTAGATGATGCCCATCCACAATGGGGATGGATACCTGCTTTACTCAGTCTGCTAATTGTCATCTTAATCTCTTCTGGAAACACCCTCACAGAAACACCCAGAAATAACGTCCAACCAGATATCTGGGCTTCCTGTGGTCCAGTCAAGTTGACACATAAAATTGATAAGATTTTCAATTTTTTATTTTAATTTGTTTTCGGTTTCAAACTTTGAATACCAATGCTTATAAAAATACTGGCTTGGATTTATACAATGTTATATTAGCACATAATTCTTCCTCCTCACCCAGGGATTAATATCAAAACAGATTTACATATAATTGTATCTTTTCATTTTATCTTCTCAGCAATCACTCCATTTAGAAATCCTAGTGTAGTTCTGGGTGAGCTGAGACTCAGAAGTTTTGTGACTTGCCCAAAGTCTCATGCTAGGACACAGAAGGAGGAAAATAACTGAGCTTTTGCTGTTGGGGTCCCTTTCACCGTGGTGGTTTCTGAGACTTTGCAAGTGCCAGCATGTGTTTACCAAATGGCAGACATTCAGAGAGAGCACATTTCAAGCTCATAACAGGATGAAACAAGATTTTCCATACAACTACTAATTTATGTTAGCTGACAGCTTACATTTATTTTTATTTAAACACTTAGCAGAGGCTGGTGAGATCATGGCCAGGATAGGAGGGGTGGGTGACCTTCCTGGGATCAGTTGAGAGCTTACAGAACTGGCACAGTAGATGTGCAGATTTGACCCAAACAGATAGTTGATGGAAGAATCAAAATACTGTACCCTCATACTTCAGGCAAAAGCATAGGCAATAATATGTGGAGACAAATTTGAGAATTAAAAAGATACTAATAGTTAAAGACTTCTAAGTGTCTTGCAGTGTACGGATGATAAGATCAATTTACATGGTAAACTATATGCCAGTAAATGAATATTAATGCTGTTACTATGCAAAGACTGTGCTGTGGACTGTGGATCCTACCGTCTAAATAGAAAAAGAAATTTCATCTATTGAATTTTCATTTGAAAAGAGCCAAATTTGCAATTTTCCACATCATTTTCTATTCTCGGGAATTTCCACTGACATCATAGAAATGACATGTCATTGACATTTAAAACAAACAAATAGGAAACAATTTAATCCATGTCATGCCCAAACCCTTATATAATTTTATATTGGAAAGTACTGTTTATTATATTCAGAGACACTCAGAATTTAAACCCAGAGAAAAAGAGCAGGGACTTTTATCAGAATTTCTGTGGAAACATAGTTGAAACCTATCACCTTTGCTTCCCCACATATAGCTATGTTGGTCCTTTAGCTAAGGTGTCAGAAAGACTCCCTGTTTCATTTAAGTCATGTAATGACTTAAAACAACCACTGTGTTTTTTTTGTTCACTTTTCTGAGCGTCCAGAATTGCAGCAGGGCAGAGGATGGATTGTCTTTTTCCATGTTGTTTAGGGCTTCAGTTGGTAAAGCCCAGTTCGTCAAGATTCCCTGTGACTGTTTCATTGGTGTCATCTACTGGGGGCCTCAGTTCTGTCTGTTGCCAGTTTCCTTCATTCTTTTTTACTTGACTCTCAGGTAGTCAAATTGAGCTTCCTCACAGTTAGGATAATCTTATCAAGATAGGGAGACACAGGGACGCCTGGGTGGCTCAGATGCTTAAGCATCTGACTTCAGCTCAGGTCTTGATCTCGCAGTTTGTGGGTTTGAGCCCCACACTGGGCTCTGTGCTGACAGGTCAGAGCCTGGAGCCTGCTTCAGATTCTGTGTCTCCCTCTCTCTTTGCCCCTCCCCTGATCATGTTCTCTCTCTCTCTCTCTCTCTCTCTCTCTCTTTCTCTATCTCTATCTCTATCTCTCTTTCTCAGAGATGGGTTAACATTTTAAAAACATTTAGATAGAGAGACATAATGAGCAAGCGCTTATCAAACCTCTGCTTGTGTCACACTTACTAATGTCCCATTGACTAAGGCATGACACATGACCAAGCCAAGAACCAATGTAGGAGTGTGAGTGTGGGAGGCATGGTTCCTTGAGGGTCACCAGTGTAACAGTCTATTTCAACTTCATAACCACTGGGCTGAGTTTCTATGTCCCTCCAGAATTCATGTGTTGAATCCTAATGCCCAGTGTGATGGTCTTAGGAGGTGGGGCCTTTGGGAAGTACTTAGGTCATGACAGCAACAGTGAAGCCCTCCTGAATGGGATTAGTGCTCTTATGAAAGGGACCCCATAGAGCTCCCTAGCTCCTTCCGCAGTGTGAGGACACAACAAGAAGTGAGCAGTTCGCACCTGGGAAGAGGGCCTTCACCACAACCTAACAGTGCTGGCACTTTGGTCTTACACTTCCAACCTCTGGAACTGTGAGAAATTGCTTTCTGTTTTCCATAAGCTCCCTAGTCTATAGTAGTTTGCAATGGAGCCTGAATAGACTAAGACAGAAGTTAACTCTTGCTTTGGGTTAGACCAGTGTCACTCAGTCTATAAAAACACAGACTTAAACTAAGTGACAGCCTACTTGGAAGCTCAAATATGTAAATTTGGACAGTGCAGACTGGCTGCTGTGTGTGAAGAAAAGCAGGAGTTAGGGAGCCTATAGGCATATCCCATCCTCGGTAAGTATATTACTTGATGTACATTGAAGAAACTTCTAGGTTTAGGGAGCAAGGCTGGATAATCCCTCTTCCATGCAATGTCAGTGATGTAAACGCACCCCAACATAATAAACAATTACTCCTGACTCAGAATGACCATCTTCCCCTTGGAGGACTCCACATATATCTCCGTACCTGAACTTTTATACTTTGCCTTCTGCCTCGTAATTATGGTAAATGTTTAGAACACCATGATGGTATTTTGCATTCTATTAAAAAAAAAAAAAAAACCTTTCTATCTTTGGCTTTGGGCATTATCTCTTGCTTCTCAGTGAAGATTCTTAATCTCTCCCAACCTCAGCATTCATTATTCTAGGGGACTGAATATAAAAATCAAAAGAATTCTTAACAATTGCTTAAGGATGTTTTTGGAGTCTGCCAATTTTCATGGCATTGTTTTTCAACCATTTATATAAATAGAAATGCCTTTAAAATGGAGTGAGAATTCTCTCCACATCTGGTGTCCAGGATCGGAAGCTTTCATATAATCTAACTGATGAGTAGCCAGGACTGTCAGCTACACTGCTCCCTTTTAGTAACAGGTACTTTGTAATGCTCCTTTACTATCCTGAAATGAAAACCATATATTTACTGAACTCTCTATATACATTTAAAATTAATATAATTCTCAAATTATAATGTAAACTTAAAAGGAATGTACTTTAGAATAAAGTAATAGGTTTTTCAATACACAAATCCTATAGTACTTCTGTACTAGAAGATAAGTTAACTAGCCAGATGTTCCCACAAATTGTAGAATCCCTGAAATGTGACAGCAACAAATATAGATTAATACAGGAGTTTATACTGAAGTCCCTGATATCATGAACAGCAGTGCTGTTGGCATGTAGTTTTCTGAAATAGCTAACAACTCTACATAAAATTCCTTGTAAAAGAAAACAAGAGCTTGACTCTGTAAACACAGGAGTTACCTTTCTAAAGCTTTCAGTGTACATTTAAACAGTGTTAAAATACATTGAGTTTATTATGAAAAGTTGCTGTTTTAGGCTCAGATAAATACAACCTACTTGGCTGGTGGGTAGTTCTGGCGGTGCATAAGTCATACACAATATGGAACATTTCTTTATTTGCCAGATGGTCTCAAGAATTGCAAGAGGCCCAGCATCATGAGCATCTTGCCTGATTGTACCCACCAATAATGCCTGTCTGTAGCCACCAATCAGCATATCAATGAAAAAATGTCAAGTTTCCCTGTAGAAGGTAATACCACTGCACTGAGAACTACCTAACAAGTTAAAAAGTCTGTTAGATCTAGATTGTTGCTTCCAAGGGAGGCTAGCTCCAGCACAGGTAGAAAGAATTCATCTTTTGAACTGATCTGATAGATCTGTTCTTAGATAGCTACATCCCCCTATTTGGAATCATATAAATATTTTCTGAACATCTATCCTGTTTTCGGTGTTTAATCACACTGATAAGAATTCTTCATTATGTTTACTCTAAATCTTTTTTGCTTTAGCTGAAAGCGGAGTACCTCCTGTACTAAAGATCATCAGTGGCATCTTAAAATATACATTCCCATATTAAGTGATGGATTTATCTCTTAGATTTTATTTCACCAGAGAGAGGATATAACTGTACAATAGCAGGCCACCTTAACAGTTGGACCTTCTTTATCATTGTTGCCACACTGGCAAAACAAGAGCTATTTTACTTTAATTATTTAATAAATCCATTTGTTACTTTAGTGCCATATCTTGTCTTTACAGAGTCCGTGTCTTCTAGCCCTTCTTCTCCACTACTGAGAATGAGAGAAAGATGAAGGGAGCTGAATATTATTGGGGACATATGGCTCTAAGAATAATACAGGATGGCCATCTTCTGTCACTATAACCATCCCTCCCTCAAAGGCTGATATAAAAAGATAATTGTAGGGAAAGGGGGATTTGAAGACGTTGCCAGAGTCCTGAGTCATTTGTCTAGAAATAGGCACTGCCTTTCTTTCCTCTTTATAACAGAGCAATTTGTAATCTTGCTTCAGGGCATGGCACGAGTACATGGGTTTCTAAATGGGTTCAATGAGTACCTTGGAATGTAGCCACTTCTCACTGTGACGAGGCAGAGCAGTGAGAAGTTGTAGGGCATACCACCAGTGGCAGAAGGGGGTGCAGGCTTGGCCCAGAGAAGGGAAGAACAGTGGAAAAGGTTTACCTAGAGAGACTGGAAATAGCTAGAATCAGGAAATGGAAGTGCACATCAACATGACTGAAGTCAGTTTTGGAGTTGCCTGTTTGTACATTTCAACGTTCACCCTGCTTATTAAGCTGGCTGTGCATAGAATGAGATATTGATATAATGTTGATAACAAATTTTTATTTGAACTCTGAGGGCCTTTACTTCAATAAAATGTTTCTGTTATATATCCTTTTTTCACTAAACTATTCATCATGAGTCTATTTTTTATAGTAACATTTATGTACTCTTCATTACAGAATAGCCTGCTTGTCAATGATTGCTTTGTTGAACAGTGATTCCTAAAAATGCCTGAATCATCTTGCCGTGAATTGTGGAAAGTCTAATACCGTCCCTTTTTCTCTGTCAAATTTCATGGTAATTTCTGTCTCTGATGTTCTGTGTCCAATAAATATTTGTTTTCCATAACTCCATATTACTGTGATTTCTTTATCTTCAATATGACATTCGCTCAAGGGGACTTGCTCTTTTTTTTTTGTTTTTTAAACTTAGGTGTATGTGCATACATACACCCCCTCCCCCCATATGTCACTGTGTAACATATTTCTGTTACACAGAAATATGAATTTAATATCTTTAATTCTGTTACACAGAATTCTGAAACTTTTGGGAGTAGAGGAGATTTATATTGGAGAAATGCAAGTAATTTAAAACTGAGTATTTAAATTCTGTTTTTGAATGGCCTTCCAACATTCTACATAATCGTTCTGCCATTCACTTAACTGGCTCTTCTGTTCAGAAGTCAAAAGAGTCCGAAACAAACATTCTCATTTTCATGTTCAGAATAGTTCAACCCACTCCAGAACTTACTCTTAAAACTCCTTTTCTGAACTTTTTTGTATATATCCAGTTATTCTCTGTGGATCTTATTCTGTACCCATGCCCTTCCCCTGAACCACACAAACACTATTACCACTGGTATTAGCAAAGGGCCTGACAGCAGTAAATTTTATTTCATCATTGATATAGGGCTACTAGCCTATCCTCTAAGCAGATATTAACTTTTGTCTAAACATCATTATCATTACTTTTCATTGAAATAAAAATGGAAAACTTTTCAAAGTTTAATTAGTCAATGTTATTTCACCTGCAAATGACAGAAATTCCAATCAAATTACTATAGATACATATTGATATTTTCCTTTTTAAATGCCAGTCATATATTTTCACCCTGAGAGCCCTATCCAAAACTTTCTTGTTTAAGAAAAATTCCTTTTAAAAAAACTACTATTTTTCTTTTTTTGGTTTTCGTTTCCCCATCTACAAAATGGACGTCTGGATTGCCAGTATTCTTCAAAGTCTGTTTGAGATACTGTGATACTTTTCCCCTCCTCTTTAACTTTGGAGTGAAAGGCTTTGCACTTCTTAAATTGTGTTTATCTTATGGCATTGTAGCTAAGGGATATATTTCAAAGCGTCATAAGCAGCCCTCAACTCTCCTGTAAAGACAGACCGTGAAGACAGACCTATCCAGCCGTTCCCTCCCTGGTCTTGCGTAGAGTCTGTGCAAGTCCGGAGGCAGTCTATGTTCTTGGGAAATCTTCATATCTTTAATTATGATGATGACAATGGATCCTTCTCCTTTCCCCCTTGAATTATTGCATCATTCAAAATGCCAGGCATTTCCCCTCATTCATCACACTGAGAGCCATAAGCATCATATAGCGGCTTCTGTGTAGTAATTATCATTTTCTTCATTTGTGCTAATTAGATTAAATGTCAGGACTTAAAACAAACTTACAAACATTATTTTGGAAGTGCTTTGCATGCTTTGCATGCCCAAGTTAAAATAATAAATTCTTTATACATAAAGCCAAAGACAAAACTATTACCTATTTCCACTCTATTCTTCTACATTTGTTTAGTTCACTTATTTAATATTCTTTAGAGTAACCCACTTACTTCCAAAAAGCAATTGACGAAGCTCAGAAGAGATACATATGTTTAATGAGCACTTAAAATGATTAAAAATTCAACTTTAAAAACTTACATGGAACTCGCATTTGGTTTGGGCAATAGGAATTTGGGTAATATTTAGTTGTTTACCAAGCTATGACCTTTTCATATGGAGTTTTCTATTTTCAGTTCTCGTTGTGACAGGATGTGCATCTTATATCTTGTTGACAGTTTTTCTAAGGGCCTCATTGTCCATGAATGCCGGCATGCCATGGATGTGAGATAAACATTCCTCAGTGGCATTTTTCTCTTCTCAGTAACCGTATCAAATGATAGAGCTCAAAAGGCAAAAGCACTTATATTTGGCACCAAATGGTTGACCCCTCATTACTGTACTTTATAACATCTCTATAAGCTTTCTCTCTTATTTAAATCCTGTAATGATTTCAGCTTTTATGTAAGTAAAAATTCTCTTTAGATTAGAAACTAATTTCTATAACATATTCTGAGATGCTATTCAAAACCAGGTCAGCCCTTGGTGAGACATTTATTCTGACCAGTCGAAACAGAACTCACTATAATCAAGCTGTATGACTGTGTCAAAACATTCTGACATAGCCTCAAGGAATATCTGCTTGCATACCCCTGTTATATGCTGTCTGTTTTACAGACATTAAAACTTTTAATTGAACATTCTGGGAAGCTGGTATTATTTTAAAGCTGAAGAGTAAAAGGCTCAGAGAGAATAGGGGACTTTCCAAGATTACACACTTTATAAATTTTTTGTTAATTAACTGTTAACAAACCTAATAGAAATTAACTTCACTTACAGATTAAAAATATTTCAGAAGTAGGCAGTCTGTGATCTGTATGAAGCCTCCAATAAGTCATCATGGACTCATGCTCTTTGTCTCCCTGCTCTGCCAACCTGTATACTTGACATTCAGCCTCAGGTTTGCCTCACTACCCAAAATGGCTGCCAGAGTTATGGAAATCATATCTATATTCCATTCAGAGAGCAAAAAAACTATGGGGAAAGATAGAGCTGGTTCTTCACAACTGTGTGCCCTTTTCTTAAACCTTTTCCTTGGAAATTCCCACCCCCAGCCAAATGCTTTCTTAAATGCCATTGGTCAATCATGGCAGCATAGGAATGAGTATAGTGCTGCTGGTAGGGAGGAGGGGAGGCAGCAAAAAAAAAAAAAATTCTGTTTCTAAAGCAAAGTCAAAGATGGACTTGGGCAGACAATGAATAATCTCTACCACAGACAGCTAGAAAAGTGGCATAGTCAGGATCTTAATCCAGATCTTAACTGATTTACTGGTTCCTACATCAATCACATTGCCTATCACACATGGTATAAGCACCTAGAATCAAGAAACCAAACTTTAGGGGTGCCTGGGTGGTTCAGTCAGTTGAGCATCAGACTCTTGGCTTAGGCTCAGGTCACAATCTCATGATCTCATGGTTCGTGAGTTCAAGCCCCAGGTGCAAGCTCTACACTAACAGCAAGGAGCCTGCTAGGGATTCTGTGTGTCCCTCTCTCTCTGCCTCTCCCCTGCTTGTGCTCTCTCTCTCTCTCAAAATAAATAAATAAAAGCGAAACACAACTTTATTTCTTTCTTGTCTACTTTACAGTTTCAGCATAAATTGAGAATAATCACTGTTTATTGAATGAATGATGAATGCATAAGTGCAAGAAAAAAAGAGAAGGATGGATTAGTGGAGTTGCACCTATTGGTGAGTCAGTTAGTATATATTCTTATATAATACTATTTTTATTTTATAAATAATTGAGGTAGAACTTAGGATGGGCTGGTACTAGTGTGGAAAGATGAAGATACTAATTGAATTCCAAAATTTAAATATTGTGTATGTCTTATTGTTAACAATTAGCACTTAAAGCATATATGTAAAAATCTTTGAAACCTACCAGACAACTAAAAAGCTACTGCCTTCATTCATTTGTATTCTTTTTTTTTTTTTTACTTATTCATCTTTTTTCTTCCTGAACAGTTCATCTACTGATAGGCAGAAATCTATTTCTCCTTTTAATGACTACACATTTGATAAGTTTCTGATAGCTGAGGTCTCAAAATCTCTATTTTGAAGTACAAAATGACATGGATAAGTAAAACAATTTCAGGAACATTGTTGTCTCCATTGCTGTAAAGCAATTATCAGGATAGTTGCCTTGATTTCCATTTCAAACATTGTGTTTGTCAGTGAAATTAAATCAACCATTCAACTCTTGATTATCCTTTATTTTATTTTTCAGGTAAACACACACACACACACACACACACACACACAGAGTCATGTAGTTAACCTAATCTGATTATTTTATGAACTCTTCATTGTCTCATGAGTTCAGTTACTCTCAATGAAGATGCTGAATTTGACCTCTTTGGCAAGTAATAATTAGATATATGGTGAATCTGCAGCTTTTTATTTGGGGCGAATTACTTATGGGTGAAGGTACACCTAAATTTGGCACACAGGGCCGAAAGCAGCAGACTATTTCAAGCATACTCAGCTCTACAGTGCTTGCACTTGAAGCAGATTCCAGAATAAACCTGCACCTTCTTCACTTAGTTAAATCCATCACAGTCAGGAATGCTCTAAGACTGCCCACATGCCTTTGATGCGGTAACATTATGCTGTGTCAAATTTTACTGAAAATAGATGAGCTGCTGCTGATTAGGACTTGGAAATGATTTTATAATGTGGAACCTCAGGTTAGAGTGACATTTGTTGAGTAATAATCTGCCTCCTTAATTTGTTGGCAAGCTTTGTCCAAAGCTTCAGGTTTCTTTAATGGCTGTCTATGCCATGTAAGATATTAGGCCAGTTCTAAGGGCTGGAGTTGTTTCAGAATAATAACTAAATCTAAAAGTGGATACACAAAGGTAGAAATGAATTACCAAAAGCAAGGCAAGCGTTTTTCATTTCTGATAACAAATGTCACATGCCTCATTTTCTATTTGCTGGAAAATATTTGATTTTGCTGAGAGAATACAAAAAGGGAGATGAACAAAAGGAATGGAATGCATGTGGCTGGTGCTGGGTAGCATGACACTTGCAGAAATCATAGGAGCATTAGGAAATATACAACAGGGGTGAGATTTACCTCCAAAAGGCAGGGCCATCTCCTCTTCAAGTGGTAACAAGGAGAGAAGGCTAGTTAATGCCTCTATCTCGCTGCTCCTGTCACTGCGATGTTGCTATATTCTCATTCTTGAGACCGCAGTTGTAAGATATTTTTTAATCCTCCTCTTTGCTTGCTTCATTTAACAACAGCTGGCGGTAGATGCCTATTTCGGTTACCTGGGCCTGTCAACCTGTATCAGTCACTAGTGTCAGCGCTCAGAAGGCAATCACTTAACCCGGCATCACATTTAAAATAAGTCATTTAAAATAAAGGACCTTTCCAATTTAGAGGAAATCAGCCCTTGAGGGAAATGGGTGTTTAAGAAGACAGCACCTTGCCCCTTATACACACGTACATATATATGCGTGCGTGCACACACACACACCACCCCTCTTTTTCAGCTGACTGTATTGCTCTTGGTCCCAAGGTTAAATAGCAGTGTTGGAGAAATGAGAGGGAATAATACATTCATCATATGAAAATGACTTATGAGGAGACTGCGTGTAGTTTGAAAAAGTGTAGCTTGAAATTGGTAACTAGCTGGCGTCCCTGATAACCATCTTTAGAAATCGTGGGTCCTAATGGTCAAAAAGTTAATGCCTGTGGATTAGATGTTTTGTCACAGTCCAGGAATAGCAGCCTACACACATTCCCATTGTCTACATTGGAGCACTGTGAGAAGTGCAGTGTGCACATCTTAGTCTCCTGTCCTAAAGGCAGACAAGTCAGAAGGTAGCCTAGGAAGCTCTCAATGGAGTTTGTCCATTTGAAAATAACAGTTATTCAATATTTCATCACAAGGAAATACTGAAAATACAGCTTAACTATCAAAAAATTACTACGTTGGCTAAAATGAAAAAGCCTGTAGCTCCCTAAAAATGGTAACTTTAAAAAAGTCATCTTAGCTGTACATTGATACCATAGTTTCCCAAAATGTACTGTGCCATCAGAGAATTGAGATGACAATTAAAATGTTCTTTTCTAGTTAAAAATAAATACATATTAATTGTGGAATGTTTAGAAACACTAAAACACAAAGGAAAAGTTACCATTTTTCTTAAATCTTGATAACTATACACATATCTTGGGGCATTTTCTTTCAGATCTCTTTCTCACTTTGCCTCTCTCACATGTTTTTACAGTCGTATTTTATCCCTTCATTCTTTTTCACTCAGCATTACATTATGAATTTTTATGTACATTACAATTTTCTTCAATATCATAATAGTATGTGGTTATAGAGTATTGGTCCTATCTTGAAGTATGGAAACAACTCAGTCATCTTTTGTCTTTGGACAATATTGCAGATTGAATTCCCTAGGAAACCAATTTTCAGACAAATCGGCATCCAGGAAGTTAATTAGGGAATGTTCTCTGAATTTACACTAAGTGTGGGAAGGAAATGAGTCAGGATTGGGCAGAGAAACAAGTTGGTCTATGATGCACTCATAGCAAAAGACTCAGATGACTGGAGAATACTGTGGAGTTGGGATTGTACCTACATAGTTATTCCAAGATGAGCTAAAGGGACCGAGCCCTTATACTTATATTTCATCAGCGGCAGACCACCCAAAATGGTGATGAGATGTTGAAGCAAGTTCTCTGTAGCGTAGGACAACTAAATAGCATCTGTTACAGACACCTATAGAAAGTTTAGGGTATGAAGTCCAGATAGTTCATGCATTTTGATGAGATGTTTTGCAAAGACCAAACCCAGTCTGTCAGCCAGCAGTACTTTTAGCAGCTAGGAAAATAGGTCAGTCCATTCTGAAGGGGTATCCTGGTGACACATCATCCCTTCTAAGTTCACCTCTCTTGTTGTTACAGCGCACTTCCTTGTTTAATTTCTGGAAGCAACACTATCAGGATTATGATCGTCTCAGCTTCCTAGTGTGAATTATAAAAGGAAGTTTGTGGCATAAAGGATCATTCCTGCCATTGTAACTGGTCTCCTAAAACTGATATTCATCCTTTCCTTCCTCTACTAACCATTCCAGTTTCTTCTCACCCTCCATTCCAGTTGACTCAGATCCTCAGTCTTAAAGGATCTATGTCTCTTGTTAGCAAGCCCATGTCAGCTGTTGGTTGTTGCATTTACCTATTTACTATTAAAATTAGGCAAGGGAGTACCAAGAGTTGCCTAAGGGAATTGTCTAGATGCTGAACGTACTCAAATACTGCTGTTGTGTAAGAGTGGCTCTACCTCCTGTTGTTGATTAGGGTCAGTTAGTCCTGTTACTTGCCACTGGTCCCTGATGGGGACTAGAAGTCTGATGTACCTGATATAGCTGCTACACCTTCAAGTTCCATGGAACGTTCGGCTAGAAAAAATACCATTTGAGAACTAAGACCTGTAAGCCTCCAGAACCTGGAATGTGGAGATGAAAAGCAAAATATTCATGGGGCGCCTGGGTGGCTTAGTCGGTTAAGCGTCCGACTTTCGCTTAGGTCATGATCTCGCGGTTCGTGGGTTCGAGCCCCACGTCGGGCTCTGTGCTGACTGCCAGCTCAGAGCCTGGAGCCTGTTTCAGATTCTGTGTCTCCCTCTCTCTCTGACCCTCCCCTGCTCACGCTGTCTCTCTCTCTCCTAGAAATAAATAAAAATATTAAAAAAAAATATTCTTGAGAGCATTATTCAAAGTGATGGCTAGTGAAGCTGCCCCTGTTTTCACCCTTGCGTTTATGGGACCCTACATTCTACTTTTGGGAGCAGAGCATAATAGTCTATGATTGATTTAGAGTATGTTCTACCTAAAATCTCGTCTTTACAGAGTATTGTCTTTAAGCAGTTGTGGCATCTGTATCTCCAGCATGGGGTAAAGAAAGAAGGCAACCAAGGGGAAAGGTAGACGAGTACGATTCCCCAGGAGGAGGTGATAACCTGCGATGTCACCACAACAAAGTCTTAACAAAGACTACATGGGATCTCTTAGAGAGGCTCTAGAGGTGAGACAGCCTTTCAGCATTATCTCAAAGAGAGACAAAGAGGTTGCCCTCACCTGTGCCAGCCAGGGGATATATGCTGCTTCAGAGACAGGAGTGTGGTCTTGGGCAGGATAACTCTTTTGAGATAAGGGCAATTCTATTTTCTTTTTTCTTTTTAAGTTTATTTATTTTTTTATTTTTTTATTTTTTTATTTTGAGAGAGAGTGTGTGTGCCCTCTTGGGAGGGCGTGGAGGGGCAGAGGGAGAGAGAGAATCCGAAGCAGGCTCCACAGTCAGTGCAGAGCCTGAAGCGGGGCACAATCTCATGAACCCGTGAGATCATGACCTGAGCTAAAATCAAGAGTTGGACTCTTAACTGAATGAGCCACCCAGGTACCCGGAGGGCAATTAAAATACCTGAAGGAACACAAAACTAAAAAAAAAAAAAAAAATCTATCATGATGGGTTAACTGCTTTTCTCAGGCACGGTATCCCCACCTTCCTTTTCAGCATACTTTTAGAATCAATCAGAAACTGAAGCATAACTATTAGAAAATAGCAAAAAGCAACTCTTATGTTATATCTGCCATAAGCTTTCTGCCCTTCACAGTCCAACCAGAGAAACTGGCACCATGAAGAGATCAGCAGAGAAATTGCCTCTTTTATCAATTTCTTTATTAATACTTTAAAAAATATATATATTTATTTATTTTTAGCAGAGTAGAAGCAGGACAGAGGTAGAGAGAGAGAGAGGGAGGCAGGATCCAAAGCAGGCTCTGGACTGACAGGCTGACAGCAGCTAGCCTGATGTGGGGCTTTAAACCCATGAACTGTGAGATCAAGACCAGAGCCAAAGTCAGATGCTCAGCCGACTGAGCCACCCCAATGGCCCTATCAATTTCTTTTTATCTAATGTGACTTTTAAGTAGTCTTTGGGGGCACCAGGGTGGCTGAGTTGGTTAAGCATCTAACTCTTGATTTCGGCTCAGGTCATGGTCTCTCTTGGGTTCTGGGAATTGAGCCCCGCATCAGGCTCTGTGCTGACAGTGTGGAGCCTGCCCTATATTCTTTCTTTCCCTCTCTCTCTTTCTGCCCCTCCCCACCTCCCATACGTACGTGTGTACTCTCTCTCTCAAAACTAACTAAATAAGAATTTCTAAAAAATAGTCTTTAGATTCTGAAATTGCTTTTTGTATAATGGGCACAATTATATTTATATTATGTATCAGATTAGTATACATGTGTTCTCCATTTTTTTACAAAATTCCAGAAAGACTCCATATAAGAAGTATATATATATACATATATATATATGCATATTACATATATATGCATGTTACATATATATATGATATATGTGTATATGTATATGTAATATACATTAGAGGTCAAGATGTACATGTACAACTGACTACTCAGTATCTCACTGGGTGGGATACCTTAAAGAATCATAAATTCAGTGTGTCTCAACCTGAAGTTATTTCTCTCTCCCATCCTGGTGCTCTTGAAAACTGACCTCACTGTTTTCTTGACTTGATTATAATTTTGCTTTCTATTAGTAAATCCCTGGATATGCTGAGTTCTTTTGATCTGCATATTCATTACTTTTCTTCTATTATATTTCTAATGTTTTGTTTCACTTAGTTCTGATCTTTGGAATTTAACTCTCCACTGTCTTTTGTCTATCATTTAAGTTATAGTAATTTTATAGCTTAATTCCTTACCATTTGTTTTGTATTATTTTCCCTGATCTGTCCAACATGTCACCAGTTATGTTTCAATTTGTATTAATTTTGTTGTCTTTAATTGTGTAAAGTTGCAGCTCTGTCATGTTTAGATTTTTCCAATTTTTATATTTGTGATCTTGAAATATCTTCTCTGAATATTTCTGTCTTTTTCTAAATGCTTATTTAGTTTTGAGAGAGGGAGCATGAGTGGGGAAGGGGCAGAGAGTGAGGGGGACAGAGGTTTTGAAGTGGGCTCTGAGCTGACAGGAGACAGCCTGATACAGAGCTTGAACTCACACATCATGATCATGACCTGAGCCGAAGTCAGACACTGAACTGGCTGAACCACCCAAGTGCCCTTTTCTATCTTTTTCTTAAACTATTTGTCTAGAAAAATTTTGTTTTCAGAAACTTCTTTGAGAAATGAGGAAATATTTATTAAAATGTCCTCACCTTCCTTGACTAAGTCTTCTTGAAGAATGTAATCCTTATTTTTATCTTGCATGTATGCTCCCTTCCCTCCTATTTTTTCTTCCACATTTCTGCAGCCAGAAAGTCTATGTGATTCCCATCATGAGACAGACTTTCACTCAATAAATGCTTTACCCACTACTCTTTTTTTAGTCTTTAATTTTTGTTTCTCTTGTCCATATTGAAATACACTTATAAAAATTATTCTGAGGCTTTCAGAGATGCAGAATGACAAAACCTCTACCTCTGATCAATACAAATGATCTCTTAGTTATTTACTTACAATGACTGATCCATCTCTTGCGGCAGAAGAAGTAGCTTCGAGCCTGGAACGTGTAATGGAAGACTTTCTCCAAAATGGCCACATCGCTGTGATCATGATCATAGGTAAGAAAAAACAAAAAACAAAAAACACCTCACTGTGTGTCAGTGAAGGCCATGATTTTCAGCAGTCAGGCTGTGCCTCTGAAATGTGATCCCATATCTCTTTGGAACATACAATGTACTGTGTGCTTTGGTTTGTAATTGCAGGTGTAAATATCAATCCGGTCTTGCAATTTGGCATCTGAACATGCAATTTGCCATTTTATGATTCTGCTTGTGTTTGTGTTCGGGCGCAGTGGTTAACGTGCCTCCAAGAGGCAATCACTCTGAGTCTCACCAGGTTTTCACAGTCCATTAGGTGACAGACTCAAATTCAAGAATGTAGAAAACTAGCAAGGCTGATGTATCTCTATCACTAAATTTACTTCTGTTGGTTATTTAAAGATCAAACATGATGCATCTGCCTATTAAAGTTATTTATATATAGCTTGGTGTAGTTACTTATTTTTCAGTATGTTGCTAAAAGTTAGTCTGGTGGATTTAAATGAATTCTCTTCAAGGAAAGGCAGTTTGAGTCTAATTCACATTGTAAGAACAAAAATGTATCTTCCCAAAAACATAAATGTGAGAAATAATTAAAATAGTGCACATCTATCTAAACATTTGTCAATGAGCCTTAGCAAAGCAAACTGGAAAATAACCATTTTAGATGATAATAGAGAGCTCTTTAAGATTTATGTTGTTGAGAATAAACTAAATTATAAATAATATATATGTATATACAGAGACTAATAAAGAGAAAAATCGGTGTAGAGGAGTAAATGAAAAGTAAGCCTTTTTTGTAGATATAACATTCTAGCAAGGGGTAGATGATTTATAACTTTGAAACATAAGAACTTGACAAATGACACTCTATTTGAGTTGTTAAAATCAACTTTTTATTTGAGAATAGTTTTAGATTTACAAAAAAATCCATAAAGAAAGTACAGAATCCTCATATACTCTGCCCTACACCGAGTTTTTCCTATTACTAACATCTTATAATAGTATGGTCTGTTTGTCACAATTAATGAATCAAAGCTGGTAGAATATTATTAACTAAAGTCTATACTAAATTCGCATTTCCTTAGTTTTTACATTATTTTTCTGTTCCAGGTTGTCATCCAGGGTACTACATTATATTTAGTTGTCTCCCCAAGCTCTCTTGGCTGTGACAGTTTGTCAGACTTTTCCTCATTTTTGATGACGTCAGTTTTAAGGAGTGCTGGTCAGGTATGTTGTAGAATATTCCTCAATTGGAATTTATCTGATGTTTTCTTATGACCAGACTAGACTGATGGATTTTTGGAAGAAGATCACAGAGGTAAAATCTATTCTAACCACATCATGTCAAGGTATATACAATTAACATGACTTTTCACTGTTGATATTAACCTTGATCACATGGCTGAGGCAGTGTTTACCAGGTTTCTCCATGGTAGGTTATGCTTTTCTCCTGCTTTCTACCATGTTCTTTTTGGAAGGAAGTCACTGTGTGCAGCTCATATTTAAAGACTGAGAAGTTATTTGCCAGTTCCTTGTGGAGCATCTACATGAATTATTTGGAATTCTCTGAAAGGGAAATTAGTCTATTAATTATTATTTATTCAATCAATTATGTATATCACAATGAATGCCTAGATACTTACTTTATAGTTTTGGATCATAATACAATACTACAGTATTTTTTTTTTTCTCAAATTGCTCAAGCTTTGGCCATTGGGAACTTTCTGTTTGCTTCCTGTGTGTCCCTTCAACATACTTCATCATTGTGATTTTTTGTTTTGTTTGGCTCATTTTTGCTTCATTACCAAACGCTGCAGGCTCATCTTAAATGTTTCCTTCCCTTCCTTTAATCAGTCACTTCTGCAAAGATCCCTGGTGTCACTGGATAGTTCATTACTTTTTACTCTTGAAGAGTAACTGTTGTATGAGTTTATACAGTTTGTTTATCCAACCATCTACTGAATAACTGTTCATCTTGGTCCCTTCCAGTTGTTAGCAATAATAAAGAAAGCTGCTATAAATGTTTGCATGCAAGCATTTTTGTGGATATAAGTTTTTAAATCAATGGAATAAACACCTAGAAGGATGACTGGTATGTTCATAATTGTAAGAAATTGCCAAACTGCCCGCCACTAATGAATGGGAGTTCCTGTTGTGCCACATTGTCAGAAATTACTAATGCCCAGTTCTATTGACATGTCTTTAGGTGAGCCTGGGTGACTAAGTTGGTTAAGCATCTGACTCTTGGTTTCAGCTCATGTCATGATCTCACAGCTCCTGGGTTCAAGCCCCACCATAGAGCTCCATGATGACTGCATGCAGCCTGCTTGGGATTCTCTCTGTCCCTATTTCTCTGTCCCTCCCTGCTCACATTCTTGCTTGTGCTCTCTAAAAATAAATAAATAAACTTTAAGAATTTTTCAAAAACCATGTATCTTTAAGCTCACTGATTTTGTCCTCAGTTGTGTCCAGTCTACTGAATAAACATATCAAAGGCATTTATTCATTTCTCTTACAGTACCTTTGATTTTTGTCATTTATTTTTATTCTTTCTTAGAATTTCTTTGCTCTACCTATGTTACCTATTTATTCTTGCAAATTTGTCTACTTTTTAACTTAGAGCCCTTAACATATTAATCATAACTATTTTAAATTTCCTGTCCAATACTTTCAACATCTGTCATATCTAAGTCTGGTTCTGATCATTGCTTTGCCTCTTCAGACTATGAGTTAGTGTTTCCTTTTGTTGTGCCTTGTAATTTTCTTGTTGAGAGCCAGGTGGGTTCTTTTGGGTAATAGGAACTGATATAATGATGTAAATAGGCCTTCCTTGTGAGGATTCCACACAATTCCAAAATTGTAAACCTTCCCAATGAATTCTAAGGAAGGTCAAACAAATTTGTAACAACTTACAGTGATCTGAGAGCATATCTTAAAATGGCCAAAACAGCAGTGTTAAATTAAATTTAGTAAGTGATATTTA
This sequence comes from Crocuta crocuta, assembly GCF_008692635.1. Taxonomy (NCBI): domain Eukaryota; kingdom Metazoa; phylum Chordata; class Mammalia; order Carnivora; family Hyaenidae; genus Crocuta; species Crocuta crocuta. The sequence goes on from NW_027551570.1 coordinate 1,093,474, forward strand.
TTAAGGACTAGGGAGAAAGAAATCAAATTAAACTGAAATGTCTGTTGGGGCAGCTGGGTGGTCCAGTCTGTTAAGCGTCCAACTCTTGGTTTCAGCTCAGGTCATGATCTCACAGTTCATGAGCTTGTGCCCTACATCAGGCTCCACGCTGACAGCACAGAGATTGCTTGGAATTCTCTCTCTCTCCCTGCCCCTTCCCCGCTCACACATACACACACACACACACACACACACACACACACACAAACACACACACTCTCTCTCTCTCTCTCTCTTTCTCTCTCTCTCAAACAAAATAAACAAACAAAAAACACTAAAATCTCTATTTAAACTGATTTGCAGAATTGTCTTAACAACTAATTTAACTGTAGCTTTTATGAGAAGAGTCCTTAATTTGCTTGCTTTTAGGATAACAGATATTATATATATGTGTATATATTTTAAATATAAATATAAATTGTTGTTCTCTTTATTAGTAATTCTACCAAACCTAGCTATTAGTTTACACTGTTATCAGATATCAGTGGTCAGTTGGTTATTGTTCTGTCTTGCAAAATATAGGTAATATTCCTAATGAGAAAATAGTCTCTTAAATCTTAAGTTATATTAATTCTAAATATACAGAGTGATAAACACATGACAGGAACTGTTACTCTTTAAACAGGGATGTTCTTCATAATAAAATGTTTTACCACAAGTCTCCTTGCCTGAAATGTCTCTATATATAAATGGGTTACTTTGCATCAGTTGAATTCTTATACCATTTAATTGAGCACAACTCTCAATCTGGGTATGAGATTCTTTGAATTTCTCAAACCCATATTAGAAATGTAATGATGATGCAGCACCTGGCTGGCTCAGTTGACTGAGTGTGTGACTTTTGATCTTGGGGTTGTAAGTTCGAGCCCCACATTAGGTAATAGAGATTAACATAAAAAATAAGTTTTCCAAAACAATGTAATCATGATCAGTTTTTCTAGTTGAGCAGTTAACTCTGTGATCCAATTTCTGAATTGTGAGCCTTAAAAGAACATCAGTGACAAAGTATATCACTCAGGATCCTAACATATTGAATTATTACTTATAAAGATATTTTTTCAGTGGAAAATATCTACCAACAAAAGAGAAATAAATTCCTTTCTATTTCTCTTTTGATACAATATCTCTAATTCATTAAAAACAAATTCCTGCATAAGGCGGTGGGCACATACCATATTTCAAAATTCTTTACCTAGCAATGGTATTCAGCAATAGGTATTATCATTATACAGGAATATTTCCCCAAACTCAGCTTGTATTTAGATGTGTTTCCTCCTACCACATTGCCACTGCCAAATTTCAATTAGTTTCTCTCCAGGAGAACTAAGGTTCAGACAATCTTTGGAATATACCTCTATACTAGAAAAAGGATATATTAGTTTAGAATGAGGAAACAAATGTTTTGATTCTATTTCCATTATTTTGTAGATGAGTAGCCTTTGATGAGTCATTTCACATCACAAAAACGTATTTTCTTTACCCATAAAACATGAATGATTTTTCATTCTATTTTGAAGAATTCTTGTGAAATATAACAAAAGTACATGTATACTTATTATATGTGGAATATATATATTATATATTATATATATTATCTTCTAAATGAAAAAGAGCTAGAGTNATGAAAAACTGCTAGAGTAATTTAAATAATCTCAGATAAACTGCTTATATAAATAAATGATTTTGGAAAAGGATTAGTAAAGCTCAAAACTTAAGCTTTATCAAAAGTCCTTAACATTTTCCCCTAGCTTTATTGAGATAAAATTGACATATAATATTGTGCAAGTTTAAGTTGTACAATGTGATGATTTGATACATGTACATATTGTAAAATGTTTACAACAATAATGTTAGTCAACATATCTTTCACCTCACATAATTACCATTTTGTTGTAGTTACGGTAAAAACATTTAAGATTTTCCCTCTTAGCAACTTTCAAATATGCAGTGTATCATTGTTAACTGTAGTCACAATGCTGTATGTTAGATTCCTAGAACTTCTTCTTATAACTGGAAGTTTGTACGCTTTGACCTTCATGGTTTGAATTTTTTTACCTAAATCAAAGATTTTTGAGAGGTAGATGGAATGCTAAAGGATAACTTGTTATCAATATTTAGAATTTACTTAGTTTTAGCAATGGAATGAGTCATCAATCATTTCTAGTGACTTACAGCTGAGCTTTTGATATCTAAAAATGAAAATGGGACTTCACTAATATTTGAAGATATTAATACCTTGACATAGAAAGACAAACTATGGGTTTTGTTCATACTTGAAAGGTAATAGGTGTTTCTCAAAACCCAGACCAACATGAGCTCAAATGCCTGCATTTGTGAGAAAGCTGGACATAATTGGAAACCTAGTTTCTGAAAATTAGGGTTCTGAAATCTTATTGCCCAATGAAACCTAAGGAGCTTTTAAGAGTTCTAATAATCAGGACAAAATCCAGAAAATTTTCCACATTTCTGGGAATAGGACACAGTCATGAGTATGTCGTAAAGGTGGATCCAGTGGAATGCCTGGATGGCTCAGACAGTTAAGTGCCTGACTCTTGGTTTCGGCTCAGGTCATGATATGATGGCTTATGACTTTGAGCTCTGCACTAAAAGTGCTCTGTCTCTCACCCTCTCTCTCTGCCCCTCTCCCACCCTCTCTGTCTTTGTCTTTCTCTCTCTCTCTCAAAAAAAAAAAAAAAAAGGTGAATCCAAGGTGATTCCAGTGTGCAGCAAAGTTTGAGAACCATTATGTGTGTTAAACCCAGAGACATGAGTCGATCATCATGTAGCGGCCTGGAAACAATGCTGCACATCCTTTCTAACGGTGCCTAGATTCCTCCTTGCCCAGCAGCCAGACCAAATGGCATAAAATAATTCACTTAGACAATTAACCACACAACTACAAACTTTATAACATATATTTGACTTCCTTTGTTCCTAATTTACCCTTTAACTATCACTACTGATGTGACATTGTTTTCTTGAGGGGATTTATTTATTTTTAAAACTCTTGGTAGAACAACTTTTGAACAAAAAGCCGGTCATGCAGGTGTGAATAACTGTGCATTTGGTATTGTACAGAATTTTCTTTCTTCAGCCTCAAAAAAAAAAAAAAAAGAATCTGATCTATAGGATGATATAAGCAGTCTTAGTAGTATCTCTTTCTAGCCAATAGTCTAATAAACAACAAAATCACATACCCAAAGACAGACAATAGTAGTAGTACCAGACCCTAAAAAGTCCTCTATCTTATCATCACATGATACATTATATTCAAACACTGAGGAATGACTGACTTTGATAAGTGATCTCTCTTTCCTTCAAGCTGGTCTGACTCTCAGAAGCCATTTTAGTCAAGCACACAACCCAGGAACTCCCTCACCCAGGAAGCAGATATGAATGTTGGCAACAGAGCTGAGCATACGTCTTCTCATCATTGGGTCAGACGCAGAGACTCACAAGCTGGGCACCTTATATTTAGTTCACTTATTCCACATTGAGAGCAAATTTATGTTCCTATCCATTAGAAGGGAGAGATGATAAACCACCTCCATTTTTTTTTCTTTTTAAATCGAGAGTGATATAATGGCTACAGCAGAATCAATTGCTTTGAAAGTAATGGGGTGAGGCTGTCCACACCATTACTTTCAGCTTCGGCTTCTTGCCAATTCCATCCAACAGACGGTGTAACCGAGTTCAGAGATTTGTACATTCTGTATGTGCACGCTTACAGCATTTGTGTACCTTCCCCTTTCAGTCCACACACACACACACACACACACACACACACACACACCAGGGAAATAAGAGCTGAATTTCACCAGTTTCCCGAGAGAAATTTGGACCCGCTTTACCTTTTGGAGCTCATGAGTGTTAGTTCTAATATCACACAGTCTTTGTGCCTTTGCACAAAATTTCTCATTTCAAAAACAACTGCTTCTGAGACAGACAGCTTGAGAGCTGTGTCCCGAAAATAGCTTACCTATGGTGCTGGTGGGTCACTCATCTTGTCTGAGATTTAATTACCATTCCAGAAAAAATGCCATCAATAGGGGGAAAAAAACCCACACACAACATGCTACTACCTTGATTGTAACAAGAATGAGTCTGAAGAATGCAAATAAGGAGGATAGTGTCTAATTATTTTTCCATTTTTATCTCCATCAAAGCACATTAATTCTAAAATGTATTTTAAAAGCTGAACATTGATTTTCAGATTGGGAGCTGAGATATGCATGTGTGTTTCCTTTTCTCAGGAGCGTATCTTACAGTGGGCTCTTGTATTGTGGGGAGACAGGTAGGTGTTCATGCTTTTATCTAATTGAAGTGTTTATCTAGGTCTAACTTTATATTTAGAAACCAAATATAACAATAAAATGCTTACAGCCTATGGAAAATTTTCTCCATTTAGAGAAAAATTCTTCTGGTTGGCAAACTTTTAGAGATGCAGACATTTTAAGTAGTAGCAGAGATTCCTGGTCCAGGGAGGAAATGGGAAGCTGTTGCTCTCAGTCATTTGTGGCTGGCCAGATCTGGGAAGTAAATTTGGGCAGGAGAGAGAGGAGAAAATGTGGATTGCCCCAGAGCTTATTCCTATGTGACTTCAAAACTTATTTATATCCATTAAATAAAAATCCAAAGGTAATTACTATTGTATATTTCTGTTTTGACTTATTTTTAATTCCTCAGTGTTTCAAAGTTTTGGCATATTCACATACCCTTAAAATCTCCTAAGAGAGAAACATTTCTTATCTGGGTCAATCAGCATTTCTCTCCTGTTTCTTCAGGCTCTAAGACTATCTTACCAAAAACAAACAAACAAACAAAAAACAATAAACAGGTGAAAGAAGCAAGGGAAAAGTGGCCCTCAGAGTAGATCAGATAAAAACAGTCATTTCCACTGTAAGTACAAGGGATCCAGGTAGAGGACTTTGAACTCATCTTCTCAAAATAGACTTAAGAGGTTAGCAGAAACCTTTAATACTGCCAAACCACTCAACAGAGAGTCAGCTGGGTCAGGAATTTTCTCCTTCCTTGAATTTGGGAAAGATCTAACAAAACTTCATCTATAGCCTTCAGACTTTTCAACACCTGAAATTCACATTTTTGAAAGAATTGATTTATCAAATTATATTCAACAATAAGTAACAATTCATTATGATAGTTCCCTTTATGTGCCAGTTTGGCAAAGTCAAGGTAGCCAGATATTTGATCCAAGCCCTAGTCTGGAGGACTCTGTGTAATACCCTCATTTTATTATTTTATTCATCAAATGATATAATGAATTATTGTTCATCAAAGATATATGTGTTAGGAGGTAGAGAGAATGCATCTTCAACAACTCCAATATTAGTTTGGAAAGCAAAAAGCAAAACTTAAATAAGTTACGTAGGGTGCAAAAGGAAGACTCAAGCTCATAATAAAGTTTCAGAAAGATACAGCTACATGGCCCTCCGTGACACATATTTCACTCCAGAAGGGGAGAGCAAAAAGAAGAGGAATAAAAAGAGGGAGAAGATGGAGGGGAAGAAAGCTGCCCAAGAGATGGTGGAACGTTAGGTAAGACGCTGTCATCATTTATCAGTTGTTTGGTATGGGAGGAATGAATGGACCCAGTGTCAAATCATGTTCATCATGGTGGGGAGGTGACAGAGGTGTGGGATTGCCCCAGGTGTGCAAGGGGGAGGGAGAGATGGGCTGATCTCAACCGCTCTCAGTAAGGCAGGTGGCCTCAAACTGAACTTTGCCTTCTGACCAGTGTATGGTTATCACACTTACTGTTTAGAATAGACTTAAGTCCAGCTAAGGAAAGGGTAATTAGCTAGATGAGCTTCTTTTTTTTTTCAGATATAAAGACAATTTCCATTAGGCTTTTTAATCATGGCATATCCATAGAAATTTAGAGAGTAAAGATTGGGTACCATTTGCCTAGTCCTGCATCTCTCGTCTTACAGATGAAGAAATGGAGGCCATAGAGAAGTTTAATATCTTTGACAGGAATGAATCACAGAGTCACTCAAAAACATTGACATTGATTTTCAGGTTTTAGTCTATGTTTTCAGGTTTCACATTTTTTTTTTAACTTTATAGAGTTTTCATATTCTTTCCTGAGGGGATGTAGGTACACAGGATTCATATTTGACTTGCTCCTAGCTTTCCCCATTCACTTTATCATAATTTTGGGGGAACTCTTTAAATGGAAGATGTATTTTACCTTAAAATAAGCCCCTCTGACAGCACACTTGAGTAAATTATGTTTGTGGTAAGAAACTCTTACATGCCTGCCACCTGCCACATCAGCTAACATGGTAGATTGACCCTATCTTTCTCTGACTCTCCTCTCTGTTCCACATGGAAATTGCTAATCATAAAACAAATTCTTGGTAGAGAAGTATGAGGATGTGCTACATATTGAATCTTGCAGCTTAAACAACAAGCTGGTAGCCCCAGAGTATGCAGTTTGTCCCCACGAGCAAAAGTAAAAAAAAGTTAATTATCTCAGAATTCTTTTCTTCTTTTCTCTTGAAAAACAGCACCAAGGCAATGCACTCATTTGGGAATTAGAGGCCAGTCTGTGATTAAGACAATGGTTTAATCATGCAGGAAAGGATGGCCAGAACATTTATTTGTGTTCAATGAGCTGAGATAATTTCACCCCTCTCTCTAGATCTCCAGAAAAAGAATTTTTTTAGGGCCATTCAAAAATGGAATGCCTTTAACACTCACCCTTTATTTTAAGGACCGAGAGGAATGTTTGAGTCATCCTAATTTCACAGAAATTTTCCTGAAAGGGGAGGAATGTGTCTCTTTGCTTTACATGTCCTTGGCCTTAAATGTTCTGAGTAGATGGGGGAATTTGAAGGCTTTTGTTCTAAAGTTAGCCCTCATTCTCTATTTCAGACTCAGTGGGGGAAGGACTGAACTTTGTAATTAATACTCAGGAAATTAACAATCAGCAATGGCAGGGAGATAAAATGAGTAAGTGGACAGATCTCAGCCGCCCCTGACTGGCAAAGGCCAGTGACCCCAACAGCAGCAGAAGCTCTTTGTAGCTTGTTTTGAATCTTTTAAATGCACTCTCCGCGGCATCCCAGAAGTGTAAAGGCGAGTCTTGTTTTTGCCACTGTGCCTCTGGCTGCTTACCTTGGAGGTTGTTTGTTTGTTGTTTGCTTTTAGGGGAATAGTTGCTTTTGCTACATTGAGAAGTACTCTGATGAGCCAAAATGAGATTCTTCATTAGAATTCAAGAATATTTTTTCTTCTCCTCTTGCATAGAAATAATAGTACCTAAGAACTAGCTTTTGATCCAGCAGGCCTTGAGAGGGCCCTAGGTTGTTTATAATAAGGGGCCATTAAAAACTGAAAATTGACGTTTTCTTGAGAGGTCAAGCTGTTTATTGGAGGAGTCACGAGCAAGAGTCAGCAGGGATCCTGCTCTTTAGGGACCACTGATGTTGAGTTTTTTGCAAGAAGATCTTATACTTATTGGGAAGCACAATAAACTCTGGATTGACTCGGTTATATACAAAAGTGACAGAATGGTCAAAGATTTATAGATTCTAAAGTAATTGTTTCTGCATATACATTCTAAAGGAATTGTTTCTGTGTGTATGTATATAAAAGGATAGGAAAAAAAATGAATGTTCATCCACCTTAGACTTTAGGGCAAACAATTCATTGTGAGTCATATGCTCAGTTTCAGACACTGCCTGGAGATTCTAAGATCGAACTTCTCTTACCCACTCCTGCCTTTTATATAACAAACATTCAGCAAGCATTTTTGTCCTTCCTGTGTAGCCAAGGGTGTGAGGATGTAAAAGCATGTGCTCTGGGGGGGTCCCAAGCAGTCCAGGATTGGCCAGTCGCAGCTGACAAAATCCAAAAGCAGAGAGGCGTGTGGAGGCGAAGCAAGCAAGGAATTTATTTCAGAGAGAGCAACACTGGGAAGACAGAGGACCAACATCTCAGAGACTGTCTCCAAAGTGCCGGAAATACTTCTAGGTTTATATGGCATAAGGAAAACACGGGCAGTGGTGGGTGCCTGTAGGTCGGCAGTGAAAATGAAGCTGATCATTGTCTTGGAGTCCATCTTGAGCAGGACCTTGCTGTTTCAGGGCAGTCCTATTACTTGACGGGTAATTTCAGTTCCCATCAGGGGATGCTTCACCCTCAGGCTCTTTTGCCTGAGTTAAGAGACAAGTTGGAAAGAAGAACTTAATCAACTAGGATGTTTGAAGTCAAATGGAGGTGGCTGAAGTCCTCTTTCACAAGTGAGGCAATGGAGCCATCCTTGGGCCAACGGCAATTTATTACCTCCATGGGATTTTCTATTCTTCTGCCATCGTGTAACCTTTGTACTGTAGAGGTCATAGCATCTGTCTTTTATCCCCAGGGCTAAGTGACCTGGGTCCTTAATGAAACTCTATCTTCTTCTGGGTTCTTTGAACATTCTGACTTTTGTCAGTTCATGACCTTTCCCTCCTGGCATATTTTATCTTATCCCAGGTCGGCCCCAGTCATTTATATCACCTCCTCCCTCCTATAGTCATTTGAGTTTTCAGTGCTATACCTTGGGGTTACTTTTTGTTATCTTAATGAGAGAAATCATAAAGTAACTTGTTCTTAATAACTCAACAGTAACACTCCCAAAGAGAGGTATATTTAACTCCATTCCTGGGAAAATCATTAACTTCTCCAGTTAATTCTTTTTCTCTGAAGCAATAAAGCTGGACGGGGTAAGTGCTTCTCAATTTGAGGATGCATAAAATCCACTGAAATAATTTGTTACAAATGTGCATTCCTAGGCCATGATCTCAAAGTTTTAGATGATACATTTCTCAACAGATACCCAAGAATCATCATTTGAGCATGTATGTCAGGTAAATTTTGTTCAGATGATGTATGTACTATACCTTGAAAAATATTATCTTAGATGGTTTGTATGATAATACTCTTTTTTTATTTTTTTTATTTTTTTTAATGTTTTTATTTATTTCTAGGAGAGAGAGAGAGACAGCATGAGCAGGAGAGGGTCAGAGAGAGAGGGAGTCACAGACCGAAACGGGCTCCAGACACCGAGCTGGCAGTCAGCACAGAGCCCGACGCGGGGCCTGAACCCACGAACCGCGAGATCATGACCCAAGCGAAAGTCGGACGCTCAACCGACTAAGCCACCCAGGCGCCCCTTTTTTTAAATTTTTTAAATGTTCTTTTAATTTATTTCTGAGAGAGAGACAGAGGCAGCATGAACAGGGGAGGGGCAGAGAGAGAGGGAGATACAGAATCTGAAACAGGCTCCAGGCTCTGAGCTGCCAGCACAGAGCCCAACACGGGGCTCAGACCCATGAACCGTGAGATCATGACCTGAGCCAAAGTCAGATGCTTAACCTACCGAGCCACCCAGGCGCCCCAGATAATACAACGTTTTTAAAGCAGGTTTCCACAGTACATTACATGTCACCTCTTTTTCCTCTCTTCCATCCTTCCTTTCTTTCCCTCTCTCTTTCCCCCTCCCTGTCTTTCTCTGTCTCTTTTTCTTTCTCCCTTTCTCCCTTACTTTCTTTCCTTTCTCCCTTCCTCCTTCCCTCCCCGCTTCTCTCCCTCATCTTTCCTTCTTTCCTTCCTTAATTCACAAAGAGTTTAATGTCCAAATGAATATAGAACAAAATGAGCTCGTGAGAATTCAGGCTGAGGGAATGTAGAAAAAAGAACTTTGAGGAACTTCTGGGTGGCTCAGTGAGTTAAGTGTCCAACTTCAGCTCAGGTCATGATCTCTCCCTCTGTGAGTTCAAGCCCCACTTACGCTCTCTCTCTCTCTCAAAAATAAATAAACATAAAAAAGAAAAAAAAAACCTTGAAACAAATCACTCATGCTTAATTTTAAAGGAGCAAAAAAAAAGTTTTTTCCCAAAGGTTTTTAATTTTTTTTTTAAAATACTGTAAAACAAATGAAATACAGGAGCAGATTGTAAATTCTAAAAACTATATTGATAAATTTTCAAAAACAGTATGTTTATAGAGTAGTCATCTATTCTTTTCATAATGTGGTGTTAATATACCTCCCATGGAGGCAAGGTTTATGTAGCTTCCCTTTGAATCTGGATGAACTGTGACTGTGTTATGTAATTCCTGGTGCTGGGTTGTAAAAGATGATACAGCTTCCACTTAGTACTTTTGAGAGGCTTGCTTTTGGAACCCAGCTGCTCCACATTTGAGGAAACCACAGCTAGCCTAGGCAGAAAGGGCTCTTGCGGAGACCATGTGTAGGTATTTCAGCTGACAAGCCCAGCTAAACTCTCAGCTGACAGCTAGAACCAATTTTGCTAGCCATGTGAGGGAGCCCTCTTTTATTTTTAATATCTTATTTATTTTTAAGAGAGAGATAGAGACAGCATGAGCAGGGGAGGGTCAGAGAGAGAGGGAGACACAGAATCTGAAGCAGGCTCCAGGCTCTGAGCTGTCAGCACAGAGCCTGATGCGGGGCTCAAACCCACGAACGGTGAGATCATGACCTGAGCTGAAGGATGCTTAACCAACTGACCCACCCAGGTGCACCTGAAGGAGCCCTCTTAAGAAGCAGATCTTCTGGCCCAGTTGGTTCATCCCTCAGGACGCTCCAGAGCCGAGAAGCCTTTCCTGCTGAAACCTGTGGAACCCGCCCCAGTCTGTAGGCTTGTGAGTTAAATAATTGTTATTTTAGCTAAATTTTGAGGTGGCTTGTTACACAGTAACAAAGAAGTCAAACAATTTCTAAAATTTATAGTCTGGATTAGCCAAGTGTAACATTAGACCATGAACTTGGAAATCAGACAGATTTACACTTACATTGTGTCTCCAAAATTAGTTACTGAGGTACTGTGAGCACGTTCTTAAACACTCTCTGAATCTCGGAGACTTTATTTATAAAATGATAGTAATAATGCCACATTACTTGGGGCTGTTTTCAGAATTACATGCGGTGATGAATGAAAACTATATGTTGCTTTATCTTTTTTTTAATCCTAAGAATTTTGTTGGTACACATGAGGAGCATATATATAACTTGTAGTTTTTTGGGGGAAATATTACTTATATTTGAGATTCTTCCTCCTTTAAATACTAGGTAAATGAATGTTGAAACACTCTTAAACATTGTCTCTGTTAAGAGATTTTATTTCTTGATATCTAATAAGAAAATTAGGTTAAATTTTGCTCATGGAAGGAATTTTTGAATCTTTTGGCATTTGGCACATTTTTAAAAAAAATACTGATTTGTGGTTAGCAAATCTACTAGAGGCATAAGAGTTGGAAAAGGAGTAAATATCACTATTTGCTAATGATATGATATGGCATACGAAAGAAAATCATTTGATAGAGTTAACACAAATGATAAAATAATTAAGGGGAAAAAATAAAATAACCAAATCCAAGTCTTCTAATATTTTAAAAAATAACCAGTTAAAATATATTTATATATACATTTTCTAAGACTTGAATCTTTTTCCCTGTCTTATCCATTTATGTTTTCTGGTCTATAGTATATAGTGAAAGATACATAGATGGAGGTGAAAGTACTCTGCGGTACATATTTCTTTTTTATTTTTGAGCCACAAATTTAACTTCACAGAGTTTTTTGACAGCTTTATTAAGGTATAGTTGACATTAAATGAATTGCACATATTTAAAATGTATAACTGGGTAAGTTTTGAACGTCATTGTAGTTTGTAATTTCCAGAATTCTGTATAAATGGAATAATACAACATACATTATCTTGGGCTTATTTCACTCAGCATAATTATACAGAAATTTATCCATGTTGTATGTGTCAGTAGTTTATTCCTTGTTACTGCTGAGTAGTATTCCATGGCATGAATGTACATTTCCTTTAGTCCAACTATAAATGGACATTTATTTACAACTGCTAGTTACATCTGCTTATAGTTTTGTCTATAACAAATAGTTTTGCTGTGAAAACTTATGTATAAGGCTTTTATGGATATGTACTTTCATTCCTCTAGGAGTAGAGTTAAGAGACCACCTGGAGGATACATATTTAAGTTTTGAAGAAACTGCCAAACGTGTAGCAAAATGAATGTTTCACCAGTAGTTTTAAGGGTATCAGTTACTCCACATTGTCACCAGTCTGCTTTACTCTTAGTGATTTCCTAGTTTTCGTTCTATTACTTATGGAGAGAGCAGCATTTTAATTTCTAACTATTGTGTATTTGTCTATTTCTTCTTGGAGTTCTGTCAGTTCATATGGATTTTGAAGATCCATTACACTCATAAATGTTTAATTGCTATGTCACGTTGATAACTTGATCCTTTTATAATTATAAATTATCTACTTTACCTCACTAATAATATCTACTAATAATACTAATAATATCTACTCTTTACCAACACATCTACTTTGTCACATATTAATACAGCTACTCCAGGTTTTTTTGTGTGTGATTACTGTGAACATTGTGTATCTTTTCCCATCTTTGTATGTTTAACCTATTTGTAGCTTGATATTCAAAATTCCTTTCTCATATATAGCATTTAATTGAATCATGTGATTTTATCCATTATAATTTAATTGGATTATTTATATAAATTTGTTTTTGGCTTTGATTATTGATATTAAATTGAAATCTTATTTTATTACACTTATGCCATTTATACTTTGGGTTTTTAGTTGTAATTGACATATAACACATCATTTATAGGTGTACAGCATAAAAATTTGTTATCTGCATACATTGCAAAAGAGTTACCACAATAAGTATATTAATATCCATCATCATACATAGTTACCTTTTTCTTTTTTTCTTATAGGAACTTGAAAGATCTGTTCTTGGTAATTCTCAAATATGCAATACAGTATTATTAACTATAGTTACAATGCTGTAAATAATGTCCCTAAGACTTACTTATTTTATAGCTTGAAGTGTGTACCCTCTGACCCTCTTTACCAATTTCACCCACCGTCATCTGGCCCTGCCCTACCTTGCCCTCTGCAACTCTGGCAACACCAATCTGTCTCTCTATGAGCTTGTTTTATTTTGTTGTTCCAGGTGTAAGTAAGATCACACAATTGTCTTTTTCTGCTTGACTTATTTCACTTCACATAATGCTCCAAAGTTCCATCCATGTTGTTGCGAATGGCAGAATTTCATTCTTTTTTATAGTTAAATAGTATTCCATTGTCTATATGTATACTTCATCTTAATCCATTCACCCATCACTGGACATTTGCTTTTCATTATTGGCTGTTGTAAATAATGCTGCAATGATTGGAGGGTGGTGCATATACTTTTTGAATCAGTTTTCATTTTGTTCAGTTAAAGTCTAGAAGTGGAATTACTGGATTATATAGTAGTTCTAGTTTTAATATATTGTGGAACCTCTACACTATTTTCCATAGTGATTGCACCAATTTACATTCCAACCAAAAGTGAGTAAGGGTTCCTTTTTCTCAGCATCTTTGCCAACACTTGCTATTTCTTGTCTTTTTTTGTAACAGTCATTCTAATAGGCATGAGGTGATATTTCATTGTAGTTTTGATGTGCATTTCCCTGATGATTAGTGATGTTGAAAATTTTTCATGTACCTGTTAGCTATATAGATGTCTTCTTTAGAAAAATGTCTGTTCAGTTAATCTGCCCATTTTGTTTTTAATTTTTATTTATTTTTGAGAGAGAGTGTACGTGCACAAGCAGTAGAGGGGCGGAGAGAGAGAGGGAGACACAGAATCCAAAGCAGGCTCCAGGCTCTGACCTGTCAGCACAGATCCCAACACAAGGCTTGAACTCCCCTAACAGTGAGATCATGACCTGAGCTGAAGTCAGACCCTTAACCAACTGAGCCACCCAGGCACCTCAACTTGCCCATTTTAAAATTGGGTTGTTCGATTTTTGCTATTGAATTATAAGAGTTTTTTACATTTTGGGATATTAACTCCTTTTCAGACATATGACTTACAGATATGGTCTTACATTTAGTAGATTGCCTTTTTTGTTGTTCCTGATGATTTCCTTTGCTGTGCAGAAGCTTTTTAGTTTGATACAGTCCCATTTGTTAACTTTTGCTTTCATTGAATTTGATTTTGCTGTTAAATCCAATATAAAGGAGTGTACTGCCTGTGTTTTCTTCTACGTGTTTTATGAATTCGGGTCCTACATTCAAATCTCTCAGTATAGTTGGTGTTGATTTTTTTTTTTTCTATGGAATGAGATAATAGTATAGCTTCATTATTTGCATGTTGCTGTGTAGTTTTACCAATACAATGTATTGAAGAGACTGTCCTTTCTCCATTGTATAGTCTTGCCTCCTTTGTCATAAATTGACCATATATGTGTGGGTTGATTTATGGGCTCTTTATTCTTTTCCATTGATCTATTTGTCTGTTTCTACATGAATACCATAATATTTTGATGACTATAGTTTTGTAATATAATTTCAAATCAGGGAGCATGATACTTCCAGCTACAGTCTTTAAGCCAACTTTGGTCGTTTGGGGTCTTCTGTGGTTCCATAACAATTTTAGAATTGTGTTCTATTTCTCTGGAAAAATGTCATGGAATTTTGATAGATGTTGCATTGAATGTGTAGATTGCATGAATACTACAGACATTTTGACAATATTCTTCCAATTCATGAACATGGACTATTTTTCCATTTTATTTGTCTTGTTGTTTTCAATGTATAGGTCTTTCACCTCCTTAGTTAAATGTATTTGTAGGTATTCTTTTTGATGTAACTGCAAATGGAAGTGTTTTCTCTTTCTGGTACTTTGTTATTAGTGTAGAGATACAGAATAGATTTTTGTAGGTTGATTTTGCATTCTACAACTTGACTGAATTCTCTAGTTTTTGGGTGGTCTTTAGGATTTTCTATATATAAAAATCATTTCATTAACAGATAGTGACAGTTTGCTTCCTTTCCAGTTTAGATGCCTTTTATTTCTTTTTCTTTCTTAATTGCTCTTGTTAGAATTTCTAGTATTATGGTGAATAAACATGTTGAGGGTAGCCATTCTTGTCTTGTTCCTGATCTTATTTCAGCTTTTCACTGTTGAGAATGTTGGCTATGGGCTTATTATATACGGCCTTCATTATGGTCAGGCACTTTCTTCTATACCCACTCTGCTGAGAGTTTTTATCATACATAGATGTTGAATTTGTCAAATGCTCTTTTGCATCTATTAAGATAATCATCTAATTTTTATCCTTCATTTTGCTAATGTGGTATATCAAATGATTGATTTGCAATTGTTGAACCACGCTTGCATTCCTTTAATAAATACCACTTAGTCGTACTGTATGATCCTTTTAATACAGTTGAAATCAGTTCACTAATATTTGCTGAGTTTTACATCAGTGTTTATCAGGGATATTGGCCTATAATTTTCTTGTGACATTCTTGAGTGTTTTTTGATGAGGGTGCAGCTGGCTTCATAAAAATGAGTTTGGAAACATTTCCTCCTGTTCAGTGTTTTTTTTTTTTTTCTTTTGTTTTTGTGTTTTGGTTTTGTTTTGTATTTTTTTTTTTTTTTTGGAAGAGTTTGAGATGATTTGGTAATAATTCTTTTTTGAATGTCTGGTAGAATTCACCAGTGATACTGTCTGGTCTTGGACTTTTGTTTGTTTGAATCAGTAATCAAAAATCTTCCATCTCCTTACTACTATTTGTCTATTTCTTCCTGATGGAAGCTTGAGAGACTATATGTGTCTAAAAACATATCTGTTTCTTCTAGGTTGTCCAGTTGGTTGGCATAACATTCGTATATGCTGATTTTGATCCTTTATATTTCTGTAATATCGGTTGTAACATCTTACATGTCTGATTTTTTTGAGTCCTTTCTTTTTCTTGGTGAGTCTAGCTAAATGTTTGTCAATTTTATTTCTTGGTTAGTCTAGCTAAATGTTTGTCAGTTTTATTTATCATTGTATGAACCAGCTTAAAATTTCATTAATGTTTTTGTTGTCTTTATTTCATTTATTTCCTTTCTGATTTTTGTTCTCTTCTATTTTTGAACTATTTTTTCTTTTTTCTTTTCTAGTTCCTTGAAGTTTAAAAATAGGTCATTTATTTGATAATTTGTCATTGTTTCTTTGGATAAGCCTTTATCATTGTGAACTTAACTATTAGAACTATTTTAGTTGCATCACGTAAATTTTGGCATGTGTTTTCATTTGTCTCCAGGTATTTTTTTCCTTTGATTTCCTAATTGATTCATGAGTGTTTAGTAGCATTTTGTTTAACTTCATGTATTTGTGAACTTTCTAGTTTCCTTCCTATTGATTTCTGATTTTACTATTGTGTTTGGAAAAGATGCTTGATATGATTCCAGTCTTATTAAATTTATTGAGACTTATTTTGTGGACCAAGATATGGTATATCTTGGGGGAAGTTTAATGTGCACATGAGAAGAATGTGTATTCTCTGTTTAATTGAAATGTTCTGTATTTATCTGTTAAGTCATCATCTAGTCTAATATGTCCTTTAAAGCCAACGTTACCTCATTTATTTTCTGTCTGGAAAATCTATCCATTGACGTAAGTAGGGTATTAAAGTCCTCTACTATTACTATATTGCTATCTATTTCTCCCTGTAGATTTGTTAATAGCTGCTTTATCTATTTAGGTGCTTTTATATTGGGAACATAAATATTTATAAAAGTTATATCCTCTTGTTGGATTGATCCCTTTATTATGTAATGCTTTTCTTTATCCTTATTACAGTCTTTGTTTTAAAGTCTATTTTGTCTGATAACATAGAGCTACTCCAGGTTTCTTTTGGTTTCCATTTTAATGGGAGGTCATTTTCCTTCCCTTCAGTTTTAGTCATGTGTGTCATTACATCTGAAGTGAGTCTCTTGTGGGCAGCATATAGATGGGTCTTGATTTTGATCCATTCAGCCACTGTATGCCTTTTGATAGAAGAATTTAGTCTATTTACATTTGAAGTAATTATTGATAGGTATGTACTTATTACCATTTTGTTAACTGTTGTTTGGCTGTTTTGTAGTTCCTCTCTGTTCCTTTCTTCTCTTGCCCTCTTCCTTTGTGGTTTGATGTCTTTTCTTAGCGATATCTTTAGATTCTTAATAGCTTTTGTGTATCTCCTGCGGGTTTTTACTTTCTGGTTACCTTAAGGCTTATATATAACAATTTATATTTATAATGGTCTAGTTTGAGTTGATAAATTAAGTTTGAATGCATTCTAAAATTCTACATGTTTACTCTCTTCCCCTTCCATGTTTTATTTTTTTGATGTTGCATTTTACATCTCATTATCCTCTGTGCCCCTTATGTGATTATTATAGCTCTAGTTGTTTTTATTACTTCTCCCTTTATCCTTAGAGAGGAGCTTTATGATTAATCCACTATCTTTACTAGATATTTACATCTTTACTGAGATTTATACTTTCNGTAGCTCTAGTTGTTTTTATTACTTCTCCCTTTATCCTTAGAGGAGCTTTATGATTAATCCACTATCTTTACTAGATATTTACATCTTTACTGAGATTTATACTTTCATATCTTTTTTAAAGTTTTTTTAATTTATTCTTTTATTTATTTTAAAGAGAGAGATAGAGCATGAGCAGGGAAGGGGCAGAGAGAAAGGGAGAGAGAGAATCCCAAACAGGCTTGCACACTCAGCACAGAGCCCAGTATGGGGCATGAACTCATGAACTGTGAAATCATGACCTAAGCCAAAACCAGGAGTTAGACACTTAACTTACTGAACCACCCAGTTTGCTTTCTTGTTACTAATTAGCATATTTTCTTTTCAGCTTACAAAAATCCCTTTAACATTATTCTAAGATTGATGTAGTGGCAATGATGTCCTTTAGCTTTTTCTTGTTGGAATCTTTTTTAACTCTCCTTCAATTTTGACTAATAACTTTGCTTGGGTAAAGCATTCTTTCTTGAAAGTTCTCTTCTTTCAGCAGTTTGGTATATCCTTTCACTTCCTTCTGGCATAGCACTACTGGTATTCCTGTGTATATAACAAGTTATTTTTTTTTTTGCTGCATTTAAGGTTTACTCTCTCTTTTCTTAACTTTTAAATTTGAATTATAATGTGTCTTGGTATGAAGCTCTTTCAGTTCATTTCTGGAATTGAAATGAACTAGTAAAGTTCAGGCTGGTAAAGTTTTTAGTCATTATTTCTTGAAATAAATTTCCTGCTCTTTTCCCCTCTTTTCTGCTTCTAGGACTCTTCTGATCAATTGTTGGTCTGTTTGATGTGGTCCCATACATGTATTAAGCTATCTTTGTGTTTATAATTTTAAAAAATTTTTTGCTGCTCTGATTGCATAAGTTCCATTGTCTTTTTTTTTTTTTTTTTTTTTTTTTTTTTTTGGGGGAGAGGGAAAAGGTGGAAAGGGGGGGGTGGA
>NW_027551570.1:1112123-1186799 GCF_008692635.1 Crocuta crocuta
TTTTTGTTTTTTTTTTTTTTTTGGAGAGAGAGAGAGACAACGTGAGCAGAGGAGGGTCAGAGAGAGATGGAGACACAGAATTGGAAACAGGCTCCAGGCTCTGAGCTGTCAGCACAGAACCCCACGTGGGGCTCGAACCCAGGAACTGTGAGATCATGACCTGAGCCGAAGTCGGCCACTTAACCAACTGAGCCGCCCAGGTGCCCCACCATTGTCCTATCTTAAAGATCACTGAATCTTTCTTCTACTTCATCTAGTCTGCTGTTAAAATCCCTCTAATTTATTTTTCAGCTCAGTTATGGGATTCTTTAGTTCTGTGACAGACTGTGTTGGGTACTTTTTATATCTTCTCTTTATTGATGTTCTTACTGTGTTCATTCATTCTTTTTCCAACTTTGGTAAGTATCTTTATAGCCAGTACTTTGAACTTCCTATTAGGTAACTTACTTACCTCTGTTTAATTAGTTTTTATTTTTTTAAGGTTTTATCTATTCCTTTCATTTGGAACATATTTCTCTGTTCATTTAGAACATATTTCTCTGTTTCTTCATGTTGTTTGACTCTCTGTTTTTATGTATTTGATGAAATAGCCACCGCTTCCAGTTTTGAAGGAATGGCCTCATGTAGGAGATGAACCTTATTGTTCAGACTTGCACTAGCTCTTGGTTGTACCTTGAACCTTTGTGATTGTCCAAGTAGCTTATTTTATTTTTGATAGCTCCCAGTTGTTGAGGCTGTGCCATGAACTGTCAGTGTCCCAAAGCAGGGAATCTCCATCAGCAGTGATTTCACATTGACTGGAAACTAAAGCTTCAGGTGACAGCTTTTAAAGTGTGCAAGTATGGGGGCCCTGGATGGCTCAGTGAATTAAGCATCCAACTTTGGCTCAGGTCATGATCTCACAGCTTATGAGTTGAAGCTCCGCGTTGGGCTCTGTGTTGACAGCTAGGAACCTGAATCCTGCTTTGGATTCTGTTTCTACCTCTCTTTCTGCCCCTTCCCCACTCATACCCTCTCTCTCAAAAATAAATAAACATTAAAAAAATGTTTTAAAGTATGCAAGTATATTCAATCATGTGGAAGTACAATTGGAAACCCTACCAGCCTCCATACTAGATAATCTGGAGATGTCCCTTGGGTGCCACTCACAAAAATTGGGGCTCTGAGGGCATACGTTCTTTTCTGGGAGTAGCAATGAGCTGGAGTGAGGTACAGGGAGAATGCAAAGATGATGTTCTCCAGCCTTCATTCCCTGAAAGCACCTCCATAGATTCGAGGTGTGCGGGCAGCCTAAAGCCTGCCCCTCAGGCCTAAGCTTCAGGACAAGTAAATAGGCCTCTTCCACAGAGAGGCTGGGGGCATAGTTCAGTCTGCTGTCTATACAGTGGCCTGGAGGTTGTGGTCTGCCAAATTGTTTTCTCTATTATAGTTTCATGGTGCAAGCCCACCCGGCCACCAGAACTAGGCAATCAAGGGATGTCCCCTGTGTGGCAGCTGAAAAAAACAGGGAACCAAACCCAAAACCTGCTGCACCAGATATGGGTTATAGGCCTGAGGGATACTGGTGCTCTGGAGCATGGTAAAGGTAGAGCACAAAGCGCCCGTCCTCTGAGGTCTCTGGGAATGTTCAGGGTCATCACTTAGATGTGTGTTTAGTTTAACTAGAAATCTGCCTCTCAGGCTGTAGCTATGGTGATAAGCTTATAGACTTCTTTCACAGAAGACCAAGCTCCTGTTTTGTCTCCTCTTTCTGTTCCCTAAGCCCAGTAGCTTTTCAAGAACTCGCAATTCACTGGTCACAGTCCTGTGAGACTGGTGAATATCAGCTACACTGGCTACCTGAGCCGGGTGACATAGTGGCGTACTTGGCAACAGCTACAAAAATTAGGGAATCAGACAAGGGTATTAGTTCCTCTCTAGGAGATACTAGCAAGCTGGTTTGAGGTAGAGGGAGAGCACAAAATTGTGTCTACCAGCCTCTTTTCCCTGAGAATACCTCTGTAGGCCAGACCAGAAACCTGTCCCTTAAGCCAAAGATCTTGGACATACAAATAGACCTCTCACTCAGAAAGACTGGGGTATGTTTGAGTTTGCTATCTGTGCAGTTCCCTGAGGTTGGTATCCTTCAATGAACTCTTGGAATTGTTACAGTCCCATGTCACCCAGGAACATATGTCTCCCGGTCTCCAAAGCCCAGAAACCAAAGGGTGTCCCCTGGGCCACAGCTGCAAAAACTGGGGCACCAGACACCAGTAAAAGCTCCCCTCCAGGAGATACTGGCAACAGGGAGCATGGCATAGGGAGAGCACGAAGGAGATTTGCCAAGGGGAAAAAAAAGATGGTGGTTGCCAGCTTTAGCAAGGCAGAGGGAGAGCTCAGAGATGGTCCCTGATGCTTGGAAAGTAGAGATGCACCAGCCAAGGGAAAAACACATGGCTTTAGCAAGGTAGAAGAAGAGTATAAATTGGTTCCCAGCAGTGCCTCTGTCCCCAGAGAATATCTCAGCAAGCCTCTTCCCCTCCAGCAGACAGTTTAAGATGAGCAAATCTTTGATCTCCTTTGAATCTCTTTCTCCTAGAGTCTCAGTGGTTCCCAACCTGCTTTTTCTGTGAAGGGCCCTGTGGCAAGTGCATTTGCATATGAGCTCGTTAAGCATAGTTTCTCAGTTTGCTAGAACTCTTTGGATCTTAGGGGAGTGAGCCCCAATGTTTTTCAAGGGCAGATGTTTGAGGGGCTTGTCACTCAGGTGCAGGTATTAAAAGCTGGGGTGCCTGTGTGAGGCACACACACAACAGTGTGAACTGTTTGCTTCTCAGAAGCTCTGGGTTTGTGAGATTCCCCACCTTGATGGTGGGTTGTTGCATGATAATGGGGTTTATGGCAAGACTGCATCTCAGCCTCTACTACTTGACCCCATGAAACTCCTTTGCCCTTTGCGGATGTGTAGGATCTGTTCAGCCACTTTTCAGGCCTCTTAAGAGGGGAATTTTTCAGTGTGTCCATGGGAGGAGGTGAGTTCAGCATATTCCTAAATCCCTGTTTTGGACCACCTCCGCTACTTTGCCTTTTCTTCTTCTTCTGCCTTCTTTTGGATTAGCTGACTATTTAACCCTCCCCCCCCCTTTTTTTTTTGCCTTTTAGCTATAATTATTTTTTTAATGTTTATTTTGAGAGACAGCACAGGGCAGGGGCAGACAGAAAGGGAGAGAAGGGGAGGGATGGACGGAAGGAGGCAGAAAGAGGGAGAGAGCATATCAAGCAGGTTGCATGCTGTCAACACAGAGCCCAATGTGTTGCTCAGTCTCACAAGCTGGAAGACCGTGACCTGAGCTGAAATCAAGTGTTGGTCACTTAACTGACTGAGCCACCAGGCTCCCCTTCTTTATATTGTTGTTTTAGTGGTCACTTTAGGATTCATAGTGTACATGTTTAATTGTAGTCTACTTTCAAGTGATATTATGTTATGGCACATATACTATAGCTAATTTATAATAATATAGTTTATTTTTTTCTGCTTGATTTATATGCTGTGATTGTCACAAACTTTGTTTTACATATAAAGCCCAAAGCACATTGTTACGTACCAACTAAAATATGTGGCAGAAAAGATAGAATTTCAGAATCATGTGCCTCTACTATAATGCAGTGGAAAGTAAATTACCTTGTTACATGGTGTTCTTGCTGCCAAAAAAAAGGTTATCCTGGTGTAATCATAAGGAAGTAATTGTACAAATTCTGATTGTGGGATATTTTATAAAACAAAGAGAGTAAAGGAGAGGGGTAAGGAAGGAGAGGAAGATGACAATTGATAGGTGGAATGAAAAATCAAACGTGCCAGAATTTTGTGTTGAATCTAAATGAATAGTATGCAAGTGTTAATGTATGACTATTCTTTCAATTTGTATATGTGAATTTTTTTGAAATTAAGGCGTCTTTTTAAAGAGTGGGAGGTAGTTCTCATTATATCTCTGCAAGAAAGTTCTTAACTCTGAACATTACTCACCATGATGAATCCTGTAGTAGTTAAAGGGTTGAGATTGCTTGCTTAAGGGTATGATATCATAATGAAGTTGAATCTGCATAATCCAGCAATTTCATATTATTTCACTTCAGGTGTCACTAATTGCATGGAAACCACGTTGATATATACAGATTTTAATTAGTGGCATCCACTGGAGGTCATTATATATTCATTTTGAATCTCTGTTTTCTCATCTGGGAAAATACCTACTTCACAAGATTATTGTGGTAATTAAGTGAGAAAGTATATATAAACTGCTTAATGAAGTGCTTAACACATAGTAGGTACTTTATCAATAGTAGGTTTCCTTTCCCTTCGATTCAGGCCAGGTTTAGGTTCATGTGGACATAGCACCCTTTCTGAGCACTGCAGTATTCACTGATTAACTTGAAGCCTGAATTACCCCTTTATCTGCCCTCAACTTTTAACTCCCTTCCCTGCCTCCAGTTGGTCACTTCTACATCCCTTGTGCATTTATGTCAGTAGCTCAACAGATCAGAATTATTTTAAGTTTATCCATCTTTGTGTAGTCATCATTGGGCATAGATCAGTGTCCTTTAGTTAGCAAAAGGTCGATGGATGTTTTAGACTAATTGAATTGTGAAATTTGGGAAAGCATCTCCGCATCCTACCTTTCTCAACACTAGCAGATCTACTTGAATACCTGAAAGTACCATGATTTTTTACTCTATAATGAGTGTCTGCTGAAGCCTGGAAAATCTTCTGACCTCAAGCATAGACCGTGAAAAGAAATGAAAGGGAAAGGAAAAAAAGAAAGTCATTTATCAATATACTTGTCATCTTTTTCTGAGCCTTAATTAAAACTAATCTCTGTTTGGGGCTAACTTTTTAGGTTCTTTTTTTAAAGTGTTTTCTCTTTGATGAAGAAAAATGTGCTCATGGACGTTCAGTTACAACCTTTCATTTCTTCTCTCCCAATCTATTTTGGAAAACTTTCCTTCTATTTTGAAACCTTGTCACAGTAAACAATTATCACCTCTAATTTAGTACTCTGTATACATAAATTTCACCAAGGAGCTTTGGTGTATTGCCAGGTCAGGCAAAGGGAAATGAAGTAAAAAAAGAGAGAAGGAAAAATAAAAATATAAACTTACTTTTCTTCACTGAGTTTTCAGATTAAGAAGAGGAGTCCACAACCCTCTACAAAATAAGTCCCCAACTTCAGGCTGAAGTTAAGAAACTTCCATTTAAGCAGAAACCTAAATTACACACAAAGGAAATAAAAATCATAATAGTTTCTTTTTTAAGGTTGAATTATCAGCAATAGTACCATTTCCAGAAATGACCATAGCATTAGATTGGAGACACAACTTTAGTAACTACATTCCAACTAATTTTTCTGTATATTTTAGCTCTAAACAGCTGGAATAAACATTGTAATTCCATATCAAATTCAAACATGGCTTTCTTTTACTGAGCAGAGAAGGAACTCTTGACCACCTTTAGACTAGTCTCAACTTCTCAAATACAGAAGCAGCAATAACTAAGGGCTTTTTTTCTGCCCTTACCAGGTCAAAGCTGAAAAGTAATATTGATGACAAATCAATTTATCCCATGTTGCTACTGTGGGAATAAGAGTGCCAAGGGTACCCTTAACAGAACTGCCAAGAAAACACTATAACTTTTATTCCCATTCCACCAAGATTCAGAGCTTCACCAAGTGAGGTTCAATACTATAATTTATCAACTTAATGTCAACAAACTTGAATAAGGAGGAATTTGTGCCTACTGAGAGCTGATAGTAGTGAATTATTCCTTCTTTCATTGGACCTGTATTATCAATCCTATCTCCCCACTTTTTCTTTTTTTTTTTTTTTTTTTTTTTTATTTCTGAGAGATAGAGAGAGAGAGAGAGAGCATGAGTGTGAGCAGGGGAGGCGCCGAGAGAGAGGGAGACACAGAATCTGAAACAGGCTCCAGGCTCTGAGCTAGCTGTCAGCACAGAGCCCGACTTGGGGCTTGAACCCATGAACCGTGAGATTATGACCTGAGCTGAAGTCAGACGCTTAACCGACTGAGCCACCCTGGCTTCCCTCACCACTTTTTCTATGTTGTCGTCTTCTTCAACAGGGAGATTTAGGTATAGGTAGTGTACAAACCAACTTCAAAGTCTGGTTGGCCTGCAGCCTGCTACTTAATATTTCTCAAACTATTAGTCTTTTTTTTTTTCTGGTAAAAATGCAAATACTTTGGAAAGAAATAATGGCTTAAGGAGTTTAGGTCATTTATTATTAAGTATGAATATGTTTCAAATGCTTTTTAATAGAAGGGAGATAATACTGGCAGGTATAAATATCTTTGGGAGTTAGCAGTGAGGGAAGTAGTATATGATACAGTGGGTGGAAAACTGATGCCAAGATGTCAATGAGGAAGTGAGAGGGTAAAGAGTTGATGTTGTGATTCTCCCAACATTTGCCTCTGTTTTCCTAAAATGTCCTCTGATCCTTTGTTGTTTTCAATGTTATATGTTCGACAAAGAGTTACTCTCTGCCTTCAGTAAAACTACATGTATAATTTATCTCCTTTACTCCCATAAAATAATAGCAGTCTAGTTCAACCTTAGACGATACACTTGTAGGCAAGGGTCTTTTCCTTATTTACTTCTGTATTCTAAGGGGACATATACTTCAGTGAATTCTGATAAAATGAACAAATGAATTTCAGTTAATTATTTGTCAACATGTTTGAGGGCTGGTTCACACTATTCATGTTTCCTAGGAAGATCTTTCTTTCCTTGCTTGCTGATAACCAGAGCAGACATTTGTTATCTGAACTCCTGTGATGATGGCTGTGTTCTCCCCAGTATGCTCAAATCCATGAATCTGGACATAATCTCCAGTTCTTTCAGACTCATTGTTTATTGAAAGAATGCCTCTGAATAGTTTTAAAAAAATCAAGATGCAGTCCAGAGAGGGGTCAAGTTAGATATTTTGCCTCCTAAGTCATGAAATTAAGCTTAGCTTAATTTGTGACTAGTTAATTTTCTAACGCCATAGTTGAATGTTTCATGCATAACTCTCTTTTCATAACAGTAAGGTTTTTCAGGATTTACCTTGTGAATGTGAATTTGTAATTAATAGGAGTTGTGAGAAGAAGCCAAGGGAAACAGGCCATCATCTTGCAGGCAAAATTGTTCAATGATTTATGTGTTTAGCTTCAATTTTGTATTATAATTACTAAAATATTTGAGCTACAGTAAGATAGCTGAACATTAAAGTCTTCTCAAAGACTTTTAAATTATTAACCTGACCTCTAGCTAATTTGTCAAATCACGAAATACTATCAGGAAAAAGCAGGCAAAAGGTAGTGGGGCATTTTTGAATTGCTAAATAATGTTTTAAAGGAGGATAATTAATATATTGATTAAAGAGCTTAATTGTATAATATTGATGTGAAATTCAGGAATATAGTATCTAATGGACACTGTGTATAAATTAGAGTGGTCATCTGGATTTCTGTCAAGTATACATAAGAGTCATGACAATTGTAATTTAAAGAGAAAACTGCTTTCAAGGTATTACTTTCTATCTACTTCTTGAATAATATTCTGGCAATATATAGTTCTATTATTCTCAATTTACTCTCAATTTACTCTATCATTATGACTGTATAGCATTGGAACATCAATAGTTTAGAATCTACTCAACTATTTCAGTAAGGAAACAACATAAACATTAACTGCAAGAACAACCACACACACTTTGCTGATATGCGTGGCATAATGTTAGCCCAGGGGGAGAGACTGTATAATAGAGTCAGTGAATCCTCTATATTGACTTATGGAAGCAAAGAAAAGGTGGGTGGGAATTGTTGGTTACATAATATCCTGTAGGTAAAAGTTGAAAAAATTAGAGGAGTATGAAACTTAAGCCTAAAGAATAAAGATCTGGAAAATAACCAAAGTTATTATATATTCTTCCATCATTTACTCTTCTCACACACACACACACACACACACACACACACACACAATGAATAAGAAAAACTTTCCTACCCTTCAATGATAGAAAAGTAGAGTTTTCTCTCTGATAGAAAATATATATACATAAAAGATTAACTGGCTAAGAAAGCACAATTACCAACTGATATTAAAAAATGCAACACAAGATTTCATAATGGATTGGGTTTAAAGGTAGAAAGAGAACAGAAGGAAGTCCTTGAAAAAGCAAGAACTTGAGCTAAGCTCTGGTTGCTTTCATAAAAGCAGAGAGAAAAATAGAAATAATGAGGTAAGAGATTCAGAGAAAAGAGAATGGCTGACACTGATTTTAACTGAAAGAACAATGGCTTAGAAAAAATGTTTTATGCAAATATTGTACAAGTTACTCACAATTTGAATTTTGAGATTAGTATATATGTGAAATAAAGGTTTGCATGTGTATACAAAGGGTCTTAGGCAGAATATATTTCAAAATTTTTCACTCAAAGGAAAGGAAGGAGGAGCAAGTGGGCACAACTCTATTTTCCATCCAGTTTTATTAAATATTTGACATACATCACTGTAAGGTTAAGATGTACAACATGATGGTCTGATTTATAGATACTGGAAATGATGACAACAATAAGTTTAGTCAGCATTCATCATCTTGTATAGATAAACAGAAGAATAATTTCCACATATCCTATAGCAGCAATAATTGTACTCAACATATTGTATGTTATAGGACTAGTACCTGTTTTAAAACCAGAAATTACCTTTTGACCACCTTCCTTCACTTCCCCTTGCTCTCACCTGTATCTCTGGTAGTCCCAAATCTGATCTTTTTCCATAAGTTTGGATTTTTTTGGTTTTAGATTCCACATATAAGTGAGATCATGTAGCATTTGTCTTTCTCTTTTACACTTACCATAATGCCATCAAGTTTCATCCATGTTGTAAAAAATGGTAGCACTTTCTTATTGTTTTGGTTGAGTTATAGTCGTGTGTGTGTGTGTGTGTGTGTGTATGTGTGCACGTGTGCACCACAACTTCTTTATTCATTTATTCATTGGTTGACACTTAGTTTCCATCTCTTGTTTATTGTAAATAATGCCCCATGGGTGGTGGGAATATGGTTTTTTTGAGTTGTTTTCATTTCCTTTGTATATATTCCCCAACATGAAATTTCTGGATCATATGCTAGTTCTATTTTTGACTTTGAGGAAAATCCCTAAACTCCTTACTGTTTTCTATACTGGCTACACCAATTGATAACCTCACTAACAGTGCATCAGGGTTCCCTTTCTACCACATACATGCCAGCATTTTTTACTTCTTGTCTTTTTGATGAGGATCATTCTAATAGGTATGAGGTGATCTCATGTCTATTAGAAAATTAATTCATTTTGCTTTTAATTTGAATTTCTCTGAAGACTAGTGATGTTGAGCAACTTTTCTTGTACCTATGCCCATTCCTATATCTTCTTTAGGGGAAAAAAAAGATTTAGATCCTTTGCCTTTTTTTAATTGGATTATTATTATTATTTATTTTGGGGTTATATGAGTTATTTATATACATTGGATATTATCTCCCTATCAGATATATGGTTCACAAATATTTTCTCCCATTTTTTGTTTGACTTTTCATTTTGTTGATGATTTCCTTTGCCATGCAGAAGCTTTTTAATTTGATGTCATCTAACTTGTTTATTTCTGATTTTGTTGCTTGTGCTTTAGGTCTTTTTTTTTTTTTAATGTTTTTTTTATTTATTTCTAGGAGAGAGAGAGAGACAGTGTGAGCAGGGGAGGGGCAGAGCGAGAGGGAGTCACAGACTGAAACAGGCTCCAGGCTCTGAGCTGGGAGTCGGCACAGGGCCCGACGCGAGGCTCGAACCCACGAACCGCGAGATCATGACCTAAGCGAAAGTCGGACGCTTAACCGATTAAGCCACCCAGGCGCCCCTACTTGTGCTTTCGGTCTAATTTCCATAAAAGCATTACCAAGACTCCTGTCAAACCTTTCCCCTATGTTTTCTTTGAGGAGTTTTATGGATTCAGGTCTTACAGTTAAGTCTCTAATCCATTTCAATTTACAGTTTAACTTTGTTAGTGGTGTAAGATGAGTCTAGTTTTATTCTTTGCATGTGACCATCCAATTTCTCCTGAAGCATTTATTAAAGAAACTGTTTGTTTTCCATTGAATATTCTTAGCTCTTGTCACATATTAAATGTCCATATATACTTTTATTTTTGGGCTCTAAATTCTGTTCTCTTGGTCTAGTTCTCGGTTTTTAATGCCAGTTATATACTGCTCTAATTACTATAGCTTTATAGTATAGTGTGAAATTACAAAGTATGATGCTTCCTGTTTTGTTCTTTTTTTCTCCCTTAGGATTTCTTTGGCTAATCAAGGTCTTTTTATGGTTCCATATATTTTAAGAATTTGTTTTTTTCTAGTTATGTAAAAAAAAAGGTCATTGGTATCTTGAAAGGGATTACATGGAATATGTAGATAGCTATTGATAGTACAGATATTTAACAACAAATTTTTCCCATCTATGAACACAGCATAATATTTCACTTATTTATGTCATTTGGATTTCCTTCATCAATGTCTTGTAATTTTCAGAGTATCTTTCACATCCTTGGTTAAATTTTGTCCTAAGTATTTTATTCTTTTTAATGCTGTCATAAATGGTAACAATTGATTTCCACTATAGAAAATTCATTAGTCCCATATAGAAACACTGATTTTTTTGAATGTTAATTTTGTATCCTGTACCTTTACTGATTGTGTTGATTAGTTCCAGCAGTATGTTGGTCAAGTCTTGGATTTTCTACATCTAAAACCATGTTATCTGAAAATAGAGAAAATTTTACTTCTTCCATTCCCTTTCTGATGGCTTTTCTTTTTCTTAACCTGATTGTTTTAGCCAGGACTTCTGGGACTCTGTTGAATGGGAATGTCATGAGTGGGTATCTTTGTTATGTTCCTGATCTTAGAGGAACCTTTTTACCATTCAGTATGCTGTTAGCCGTGGGTTTGTCTTCTTGTGGCCTTACTATATTGAGATATGTTCTTTCTCTACTTTAAGTGCCTTTTCCTTCAATGGATGTTGATTTTTGTCAAATGCTTTTTTCTGTCTATTGAGATGATCATATGATTATTTCATTCTGTTAATGTGATACATCCCATTGCTTGGCTTGCTTACTTTAAACCATCCTTGCATCTCGGGAATAAATCCCACATGATTATAGTGAATAATCCTTTTAATGTGCTGCTGAATTGAGTTTGTTAGTATTTCACTGAGAATATTTGCATTCATATTCATTGAGGAATTTGGCCTGTGGTTTTCTTTCTGGTAGTATCTTTATCTGGCTTCTGTTCAGGATAATCCTGACAGATTAGTTTCAATGTGTTCCCTCCTCTTTGATTTTTTTGGGACACTTTGAGAAGGATTGATGTTAATTCCTTTTAAAAATTTGATAAAATTTACCTGTGAAGCCATCTGGTCCTAGGCTTTTCTTCATTGAGTCAGTAGTCGGAAATCATCCAATCTCCTTACTAGTAATCAATCTATCCAGCTTTTCTATTTCTTTTTGATTCAGTCTTCATAGCTTGTATGTTTCTAATATCCCACTTTATTCTGGGCTATCCAGTTTGCTGGTATATAATTCATGGTACTCTCTTTGATCCTTTGCATTTCTGGTATCATTTGTAAGATCTTCTTTTTCTTTTATCATTTTGTTGATTTGGTCATCTCTATTTTTGTCCTAGGAAGTCTTGCTAAAGGTTTGTCAATTTTTCTTATCCTTTCAAAGAACCAACTCTTAGTTTGGTTAATCTTTTCTATTGTTTTCTGTTCTTGTTTCATTTCTACTTCTGCTCTAATCTTTATTATTTCCTTCCTTCTGCTAACTCTAGGTTTCATTTGCTCTTCTTTTTCTAGTTCTTGAAGGTGTAGAGTTAGGGTGTTTATTTTGCTGTGTTGTTTTGTTTTTGTTTTTGTTCTGCTTCTTAATGTAGACATTTACTGCTTTCAACTTTCCCTTTCCCATGAATTCTGATAAGTTGTTTGGTGTTTCATTTGTCTCCGATTTTTTTCTTAAATGTTAATTTCTTCTTTGGTTCATCAGAGCCATTGATTGTTCAGGAGAGTGTCACTTAATTTTTGTGTTATGAATTTCCCAGCTTTCTTCTGTTCATGATTTCTAATCATATCATCATGGTCAAAGATGATACTTGGTATGATTTGAGTTCTTGAACTTGCCAAGATTTGTTTTGTGGCCTAAAATATGGTCTTCCTAGAAAGTGTTCCATGTATGTTTTAAAAGAATGCATATTCTTCAGTTAAGCATCTGGCTCTGGATTTCAGTTTATGGTCATGATCTCATGGTTTAGGGATTTAAGCCTCGCAATGGGCTCCATGCTGCTGATGCAGAGCCTACTTAGGGTTCTCTCCCCCACCCCCTCCCTCAGCTGACTGCCTCTCTCAAGATAAATAAATAAACTTAAAAACAAAGAAGAATTTATATTCTGCTGTTGCTGGATAGAAAGTTTTGTATATGTCTTTTAGGTCCATTTCTTCTATAGTTTCTTTATTCCTTGGGTGAATTGCTCCTTTATCATTCTATAATGGCCTTCTCTGTCTGTTTTTACTTTTTAAAATTTTCTTTGAGAGAGAGCTAGCTAGCAAACATGAGTGGGGGTGGGGCAAAGAGAACAGGAAAGAGAAAGACATCCCAAGCAGGCTCTGCATTGAGCCCAATGCAGGGTTCAAACCTACGAACCCTGAGATCATGACCTGAGCTAAAACCAAGTCAGAATCTTAACCAGCTGAGCCACCCTGGTGCCCCTCTTTTTACCATTTTTAGTTGAAAGTCTACTTTGCCTAATTTAAGTATAACTACTGCTGCTTTTGTTTTGTTACTGTTATTACTCTTTGCTTGATGTGTCTTTTTTTACCCCTTCACTTTCAGTCTATGTTTGTCTTTGAGGCTAAAATGAATCTCTTGCAGCCAGTATATTATTGGATATTGTGTTTTTTAAATCCATTTAGCCATTCTGTATCTTTTGAGAATTTAATCTGTTTATGTTTAAAGTAATTGTTGGTAGGTAAGGGCCAACTATGGACATTTTGTTAATTGTTTTTTGGATCTATTGTTTCTTGTTTCTTATTCTGCTGTCTTTTTCTCCTGTTTTGGTATCTTTTAATGTCACTATTCCTTGACTTCATCATGTTCATTTTTGTAGTTGGTACAGGTTTTTCCTTGTTACTGTGGGGCTTACATAAAATATCTTAAATCATAATACCCTATTTAAGCTGATAACAACTTCAATGGAATTCCTAAACTTTCTACTTCTCCTGCCCCTCACATTTTAGGTTATTGCTATTAAAGTTTATTTTTTCTATTGTGTAACTAATAAAAGATTTTTAAAGTTTATTTTTACTACATTTATTCTTTAAAACTTTTAAACTGGAGTTGTAGATGAATTATGAACCATCACTACCATATTACAGATTCTAATGATAGATAAATAGATAACTTTTTATATTTACCATTAACAGTGATTTTTTTTTTTTTAGTGATACATTTTAGTGTTTTTATGATGTTAATTCATGTCTTTTTTTCTTCCACTGAAAGAACTCCCTCTAACATTTCTTATAGGACAGGTCTAGTGGCAGTGTACTCTCTCAGATTTTTAAAATTAATTAATTAATTAAGAAAAGCCTTATCTCTACTTCATTTCTGAAGGGCAGTTTAGCTGGGTATAGAATTCTGGAATTTATTTTTTCTAATCTTTGAATATGTAATCACATTATCTCCTCACCTAAAAAGTTTATTGAGAAATCAGCCTATAGTCTCTTTTTTAAATAGTTTATTGTCAAGTTGGTTTCCATATAACACCCAGTGCTCATCCCCANTTCTGCTGACTTAATTCGCTCAGCATAACACCCTCAAGTTCTATGCATATTGCTATACATGGCCAGATTTCATTCTTTCTCATTGCCATGTAGTATTCCATTGTATAGTTAAACCACATCTTCTTGATCCATTCGTCCATTGATGGACACCTAGACTCTNTTTCTCTTTCTGTTGCTTCATTGTTGGTGTATAAAAATGCAACCAATTTCTGTTCATTGAATTTGTACCCTGCAACTTGGCTGAATTTTTGGATCAGTTCTAGTAGGCTTCTGGTGAAGTCTGCCGGGTTTTCTATGTAGAGTATCATGTCGTCTGCAAAAAGTGAAAGTTTGACTTATTCTTTGCCAATTCTGATGCGTTTTATTTCCTTTTGTTGGCTGATGAAATCTGTCTATAGTGTTATGAAACTTTCCTTGTATGCAACTTCCTTCATTTTGCTACTTTTTAAAAAAATTTTTTTAATGTTTATTTTTGAGAGAGAGAGAGACTGAGTACAAGCAGAGGAGGAACAGAGAGAGGGAGACACAGAATCTGAAGCAGACTCTAGGCTCTTAGGTGTCAGCACAGAGCCCGACAAGGGGCTCAAACTTACAGACCCAGCAGATCATGACCTGAGCTGAAGTCAGACACTTAACCGACTGAGCCACGTAGGTACTCTTCATCTTGCTGCTTTTAAAATTCTTTGTCTTTGACTTTGATAATTACAGTGTGTTTTAGTGTACCCGAATTCAGGCTATTCTCTTATTGGATAGGACTGCTAGTTTGGTTTCCTACCCAAGTGAGTAGGCTGGTCTCTGCAGTTGCCTCGATTTTCTGGTCAGGCTTATTACATTATCAAGTCTGGGTACTGGAGATGTCCCTTTACCAACATAAATTTGAACTGCACAAACCTACATATATGGATTATTTTTGATAAATATATAACAATATTTTTTCTCTTGGGATTTTCTCAATATTTTCTTTTCTCTAATTTATCATAAGAATGCAGTATATAATACATATAGCATACAAATATGTGTTAGTTTACTATGTTATCAGTAAGGTTTTCACTCAACAGTAAGCTATTAGTAACTAAGTTTTGGGGGAGTCAGTGTTATACACAGATTTTCTACTCTATGGGAGATTGGCACACCTAACCCCCATATTCAAGAGTAACTATATATTCTGTAGTGGATAGGGCTATGAATCTGGTTTCCTGCCTTGGTGGAGCAGCAGGACCAGACCCAGGGCCCATAAAGCTCAGGCTTGGTGACCTGAGACAGGAGAGTGTACACTAAATTCCCCGGTTAGGTGAGACCACCAGTTTTACTGTGCAAATGGGAAAAGTTGTGGACTATGTCCTCTTTTCAATTGCCACTGTAAGCAGGGCTCTTGGATGGACTATACATCTTTGTATGTGCTCTGGCAAGGCTCCCTGGTCATTGAGGCCAAAGGCTGTATTCAGCAATGAGTGGGGCTATGAATTATTTTGCCTGCCTGGGCACAGTGAGAGAAGCAGTTCTAAAGATGGTAAAGCTCTTTGTTGTCTTAAGCCAACCTATGCCCCAAGTTTTCCACTGAATGGGGCCACTGCCTTGCACTCTGCATCTCTCAGCCAGAGCATTGATGGCTTTGCAGCTTCCAGCTGTGACATCAGTCCTTCTGGTCAGATTGGACTGGAAGGCACTCTCCACAGCAGGTGGGGCTGTCTCAGTGCCCTTGCCTGAGTAAGAGCCACTTCAGGCCTCTCAGTTTTTCCCAAGTAGGCTTTCTGGTCACAGTCATCGGGGAGCTACCCTCAGCCACAGCTATGAATTAATCCCAATGCTGAGGCATTTGGAGAATACTCCAAACACAGTACTGGCTTTATTCTGAGGGCTAACAGCTCTACCTTGATAATGTTCTTGAACAACCTTTCTGGTCAGATGGAAGAATAGCTTCTAGGTCTTCTTGCCAATACTTGTGGTCTGATAGAGCCCAGGAGCCAGAACCATCAGTCTTGGCTATGAATTAATCCCCCTGCCGGGGCCTAGCTGGGGAACCTTTCATGCCTGGTACTGGCTCTACTCTGGTAGTGATCATCTCTGCCTGCCACCCCTCAGCTTAAGTGTTGCTTGGCTACACAGCTTGCAGGTGCTTTGACCAGGACTTACTAGCACTAGGGCTATGTCTCCGCTCCCCACTTTGGTGTGGGCATATCAGATTCTAGGGACATAAAAGCTTGTTTGAGGACCTGATGGCATTTCTTACCCCCATTGAATTCCCAGTCAGTGTTCTCCCTCCCACCATACTTTGTTATTCAGATGAGCAAAATTTTGGTTGGGATTACTACTTGGGAACTCCAGGTATCAACTCAACCTGCCGATATCCATGTGCTAGTTGTTGCAAGCCCCTTTCTCCCCTTCAACAGATTCCCAGTAGCTGGGCCCCACAGATTCCCCTTTAATCTCTCAGGTGACTAGAGTAGGGGCTCCAACAAAGCAACTCCTAGTGCTGGAGGGTCTGATTGTCCCCTTTTCAGGCTTTGCCTTCCAACTGGAGGAACTAAAGATGTCTCTACATGGTGATGCACTGACCTGGGGTGGTGGGGCGAGGTGGTCAATATATAGCTGCTACTTTTACCTTTCTAATGCAGTCTGTCTTGGTCTCTGTGGTACAGGTGAATTCTTTAGCTTCACCCCTGTGTTAGGGAATTCTCTCAGTTGTGTCTGGTTCATGGATAGTTGTTGTTCTTGTGAAGGAAAGCAAAGTCAGGAACAGCTTACGTCACAATCTTGGTGATGTCACGTTAGGTGTCTGATTTTAGAAATATATGTCCAAGATGAGAAAAGCTGAAGGAAGTACCAGGAGGGTGGACCATGGATTCTTGCCAGAGCAATGTCCTCCACAGCTTTCTTATAAGTGACTGTATTCTATCACTTGTACTGAATAATATGACGAGGTGACCTGTTAGACTCATCTATTAGATCGAGGAAACTCAATTCCATCTATATCAGAACTTTTGGGGTTAAGTATCCAGCCCAAGGAAGACACAGACTTCCTTCTATTACTTACTATCACATAAGATAGCTTATCCTAATAATTTAGGAGTTCTGTAAACCCAACTGCAGATCCCTGGAAATCTATACCTAGACTATTATGAGTATGTTTTGGAAGGTTTGGGGAAAGTTAAACAAGCTCGAGATTACAGAGCTATAGAATATCACATAAAAATGCTATTATAAATTGCGGCAAGTGCTATGAGAGTAAGAAGTATAATAAGATTGTGGAAAAGGAATTGATATTCCTTTATTTAGGTTAGGAGAGTAATGGAAGTTTACTTGAAAAGGGGGAACGTCCTCTAAATCAAATGAAGAGGAGTTAGGTAAATAATGGAGAAAAGAGCCCATTTAGCATTGAGGCTAGTATGGATAAGAGTTCTGTGGTAGGGGCGCCTGGGTGGCTCAATTGGTTAAGCATCCGACTTCAGCTCAGGTCATGATCTCACAGTTCATGGGTTNAAACATAAGGTTCAGATCTTCAGATCATACAGACCAGTATAGAGCAGGATGAAGATATTTTATTCCCAATAAAATGCCATTGAAAAGTTTAATCATTATTGGTGGTTCTCATTATTATATTTGTGATTTAAAAATATCACATTGTCTTCTATGTGGAGAATAGTTTGGTGAAGGGCAGAATTAAAAATGAGATATGAAGAGTAGTTAGAAGGCATTGCATAAATACAGGTAGGAGATAATGATGACTTGTACTAGAGTGATAAATGAAAAAAAAAAAAGTGAGAAGGAATGTGTCCTCAATTATCTCCCATACTCTGGCATGAGACATTGGAGAGACGAAGGTAACATTCAGAAATTAATTATTTAAAACGATTACTGCTTATCAGTCTCTGAGGAAGATTTGCTCTGTTTCAGCTTTACTTTTATATTTTATCTCAGCATTCTACAGAGATGGGTAATATTTAAGATTTTTTCCCCTTTTGATGCATGCAGATACCAACCCACACATTAACATACACATTATATAATTACCTGAACAATTAGAGCAGTTTAAGATTTTGATTTCCTTTTTCCATTCCCGACATATTTCTTGATGTACTTCTACCCACCTAAGTTCTAGACTGAAGAATATAATTTAGTTTTTAAAGGGCATATAATGTCCAAATCCAATTTATGGTCTTGGAGAAATTACTAAATTAAAGATCACAACCATCAGTAAATAAAGCATGCTTTATTAGTAATTTCCATACAGTGGGACATACTTAGAATAACCAAATAAAGCATTTACTGTGTTATTATAAAGCAGCATGAGTAATTTGTAACACTCATCTAGTAAAGTTCTTTTTAAGTTTGGCAATATTTAGTCCAGAACTTAAGGAAAAATTTCCTTATAAACAAAAGTAAATATTTTGATATTTTCTGCATATTTAACTTGAAATGGTACATTTATAGATATTATCAATCAAGAAAAGATATATAATTTTAAGAAAGCCAAGCAAGTCTCATAACAGTCATATGACCTTGTCTAGTCATATATTTTCACCATTTTAAAAATCACTTATAGCAAAAAACTAATAACCAAGCTAATTGAAAAATCATAAGCATCTAATGAACAAAGTTATAACTTCCAGTGGTTCATAACAGAATAGCACATGGGCTTTACCATTACATAAACTCAAATGCAGTCAAACTCCCTTTCTAAAGCATGGCCTGGAATATTTTGAGGACATATTCTGCTCTACATTAGGATATCTCATCACGGAGAGGTCTGTAGGTAGAAATGAGTAATGTCCCCTGTATAAACTGGAAGTATGATTTAGAGTCAACAGTATGTTTTTATTTTAGGGTAATTAAAAACATGTCTCAATATATTTTAGAACAGTCCATAACATGCCACAGTAACAAATGTGTTATGAAAGTGTTATAAAAAACAAACAGCTAAAATTCCTATCATTCACATTCCATCCTATCCAACATTGGTTGCTGTTAGATGGGAGGCTGAAATCACATAGTCACACAGTAACCTAGGCTGACAGAAACCCCAGTTGTCTCAGCATGAAGTCTCTATTTAAAAAGCTGGAG
Organism: Crocuta crocuta; assembly: GCF_008692635.1. Classification (NCBI taxonomy): domain Eukaryota; kingdom Metazoa; phylum Chordata; class Mammalia; order Carnivora; family Hyaenidae; genus Crocuta; species Crocuta crocuta. Next base: position 1,131,073 of record NW_027551570.1, read on the forward strand.
GATTGCACCCCAGTTCTTAAGTGCTTCAAACTCTAATAAAAAGAAAGATATTAAAAACAACTTTTGTAAGTTATAAAAATCTTTATTTACAATGATTGTAGAGCCCTAAAGTATGTCTATTACTAAGAAAAAATAATTTTACAAAAGAATTGGGAAAATATCTCAATTTTACCAAGGATGCATTTAAAAATTGGAGAAATTCACTTCTGGAATGGAGCTTTGAGGAGTGCTACATATCCGTTCCTCAATAAAATAATTATAACTGATGAAAGTTAAAAATTGTGTTGTCTCTGGAAATTGTTCGAAAGGCATACAACAAATGAATAAATATTTATTCAAGAAAATCTAGTAAGAACATGAGTCTGGTGCACTTTAGCTGTGATAAATGAATCACGGTGACCAAGAACAGAACTCTTCTTCTTATCAGCCTCCAGTCAAGGAATATGATATCTCATTGGGAAGGGCAGGACACCGGCATTTCTCATTCCCTCTAGCTCTGAATCACATAAGATAAATTCCTGGTGAGTGTAGACAAGAAGTTGTGTTGGTGACTTCCTCCTCCCAAACACCATTGATAGGAGGCTCTACCGTAGTCATGGCGGGCTGAAAATACCAAGGCCTGGATCACGTACTCTAGCTTGCTGATAGAACATGGATTCCATGCTGGAAGATTAAGCTGAGGAGGAAAGAGGCTACCATCCACACCCTGTACCATGCTTTTAAAGCAGAGGTATTCCTCCCAACCTCAGCTCTGAAGCAGCGGCCCAGAAATTTTGTAAAAGAAAAGGAATTTCTAAGAACAGAAAGCTCAGAAACTCTCCTGCAAGAAACTGGCTACATTTGAAACAGAATGTGGGAAAGTTCAAGGCTAAGAACACCCTCTGAACAATGGAGATTGTGGTATGAGCACTTAAAAAAAAAAAAAGACTGATCGCTCTATTAGAGTAACAAATTAAACTGTATGTCAGGTGTTTCACCAGAGATAATAGGGAAAGGGATACTTACCTCCCTCCCTGGAAGTTCAGACCAAATCTTAAAAGTGTGGCCTGAGGAATTATCCTTGCAAAGAGGCTTGTGTTTAACTAGATCAGAATATGGAACAATTTATGCCCTTGGACATGCTCAGAAACAATATAGTGATTGGCAGTTAGTGATTCGGTATGATTCCAAATCAGGCAGAGAGCATAACAAAGATCAGAGGAAAGACAGAAAGGGAGATCTACTAAAAACATTGTCACTTAGGGCAACTGTTCACAAGCCTAAAGCTCCACAATCAGATGAACAGCTGTGGTGAGGAGAGGAATAGTCTTTAGTGTAATGATCCAGCCAAGTTACTAAACAAAAAGGAAAAATAGCATGTTAGAGAAATGCAATTTTAGAATAAAATTTATGCATTGAAAAATAGAAAAAAAATAGAGAAAATAAACTTAAAAATTGGTTCAACAAAACTGACAAATTGTAGATAGAGCCAAAAAGAGATTAAATTATTTAAAATAAGAAAAGCCTGAGGAGGGGCACATGGGTGGCTCAGTTGGTTAGTCATCTGACTCTTGATTTTGGCTCAGGTCAGGATCTCCCAGTTCCTGAGATCAAGCCTGCATGGGCTGCACTGTCAGTGCAGAGCCTACTTGGAATTCTTTCTCTCCTTTTCTTTCTGCACCTCTCTGACTTGTGCTACTTCCCTCAAAATAACTAAATAAACATCAAAAAAATACAAGGGGAGATATTACTATTGAACTAAAATATCAAATGATTATAAAGATATTTAAACAACTGTATGTTAATAAATTTAGATAAGAGGCATAATGGAAAAATTCCTAAAAAGACAAACTGCAGAAACTGAGCAAAGAAGAAATAAAAAATGGTGAATAAATAATAAAAAGTAAAGAAATTAGATTAGTAATAACTTTTAGAAACCTACCATAAAGTCCAGCCCAAGATGGTTTCACTGGTGACTTCTGAGTATTGAATGAAAAATTAATACCAATTCTTCCAAAACTTCTCCTAAAAATATAGGAGGAAGGTATACACAGCAACTCATTCTGAGGCCAGTATTCCCTGGTCAGTTAAGGCTCTGACTCTTGATTTCAGCTCAAGTCATGATCTCATCCTTGTGAGATCTAGCCTGCTTAAGGGTCTCACTCTCCTTTTCACTCTGCACCTCCCCTGCTGATTCTCTAAACAAATAAACAAACAAACCAGAGAAGCAAAAAAAAAAAAAAGAATAAAATGCTAGTAAGCAAGTTCAGCTCCATATAAAAAATGATTCTATACCATGCTGAAGTGGGATTTTCCCAAGTTTGCAAGATTGATTCGACATCGGAATTAATAAACTCTACTAATATAATGAAGGCAAAAAATACATATCATCTCAATAGATGAAGAAAAAATTGACAAAACCAACTTATAAAAATGTTCAAAACCTGAAATTTTAAAATTTCAAAGAAAGGAAAATGCCACAATCTGATAAAGGCACCTATAAAGAACCTATAATTACATCAGACATATTTGTGCAAGAGTATCGTCACGTTGTGATCAGGAACAGGTCTAGAACATCTGTTCTCACCATATCCTCTCATCACTGCACTTGAGGTAGCCAGGGCAATTATGCAAAAAATTCACTTAAAAGCCATTAGTACTGGAAAGAGAAAGGTAGATCTATCTCTATTTGTAGATGATTATGTATATGTATATATATTCCAACAGAATCCACTTAAAAACTATTAAATAAAAGAGCACTATTAATAAAAGAGCACATAATGTTTTCATTTTATAAGATCAGTATCAAATATCAATAGTAATTCAATATATTTGTACTGAACAATATAAAAATGAAATTAACAAAACAATTATATTTATAATCAAAATGTTAAATTGAAGGCAAAAAGTGTAAGCCTTATACACAGCATTACTGAAAATTTAAAGAAGACTTAAATGGAATGACGTTCTTGGTCATGAAGTGAAAAACTTAATATTATTAAAAATATCAGTATCGGGTACCTAGGTGTCTCCGTTGGTTAATTGTCTGCATTTTGATTTTGGCTCCAGTCAAGGTCTTGCTGTACATNTTGCTTGGGATTCTCTCTCTTTCCCCCTCTCTCTCTCCCTGCCCCTCTCTGCCTCTCTCTCTCTCTTTTTCCCTCCCTCCCCCCTCCCTCTCTCTGTCTCTCTCTCTTTCTCAAAATAAATGAAAAAAAAAAAGTCAGTACTCCATACATTGATCTATAGATTCAAAGCTCTACCAACATCTCATCAGGTTTCTTTGAAGAAATGGGCAAGCTATTCCTAAAATTCATACAGAAATTTATAAAGAGATTCAAGGTAAATAACAGCCAAAACTATCCTGAAAAAAAAGAAAGAGTTGTAGTTTTCACTTCCTCATTTCTAAGTTTACTACAGAATGCAGTAATCAAAATTATGTGGCACAAGCATAAATTCAGGTATATAGATCAATGGAATCGAATTGAGAGTTAAGAAATAAACCCATACATCTAATGGTCAGTAAATTTTAGAGTGCCAAGATCATTCAGTGGGAAAATAATAATAATCTTTGCAAAATGTGGTGTTGGGACATTTGGAAAGCTACACACAAAGGAATAAAATTGGATCCCATCTCCTGTATAAAACTTAACCCCAAATAGATCGGTACACAAATGTATGAGCTAAGACTGTAAAACTGTTAAAGAAAACAGGGATAAATATTAATGACCTTACATTAAGCAGGGGTTTTTAGATATGATTTCAAAAGAATCTAAATCTATTCAAATGACAAAAGATAAAACATGTAAAATTCATTAAAATAAAAAATGTTCATATTTCCAAGAATATCAAGAGAGTAAAAAAGATATAAAAGGGGAGGAAAAATTTGCAAATTATATGTATGTCAATAGGCTTATATCTGGAATATGTAAATATCTTTTATAATTAGTAAAAATACAACTCAACTGAAAAATAGGCAAAGAATTTAAATGGACATTTCTCTGAAAATGTGCAAGTGGCCAGTAAACACCTGAAGAAATGCTCAACATCATAAGTCATGAGGGGAATACAAATCAAAATCACTATGAGATACCACCTGATACGCAATAGAATGTCTATTATAAAAAATACAGATACTAAGTGTTGGAGATTTTGAGGCACTGGAATCCACATACATTGCTGATTAGAATGTGAAGTGGTGTAGTCTTCTTGGAAAACTGTCTGGCTGTCCTTCTAATGGTTAACATAAGAGTTACCATATGGTCTAGCAGTTCTGCTAGGCATAGACCTAAGAGAAATGTAAACATATTTCCACACAAAAATTATACATGTATCTTCACAGTAACATTATTTATAAAAGCCTAAAAGTAGAAATAGTTTATTCGTCCTTCATTGACTGCCTGGATAAATATAATGTACGATATCCACAGAATGGAATATTATTCCATTGAATACTTGAAATACTATTCAAAAATTTGAATTATTGATACATGCTAGTACATAGATGAACCTTTAAAACACACTAAATGAAACAAGTCAGTCACAAAAGAACACGTGCACATTCCATTTCTATGAAATATCTAGCATATACATATCTGCAGAGAAAGAAAGTAGATTAGTAGTTGCTAGGTCTGAAGAGGAGTTAGGGAGAAGTGAGGAGTGATTGCTAATGAATATAGGGTTTATTTTGAAAAGGATAAAAATCTTTTAAATTGTGATGGCTGTACAACTGAATATTAAAAAAATCGAATTGTGTACTTTAAATGTGAGTTATGTGAACTATAAAGATACTATAAAACTTTTTTAAAAGTTCTGAGGAAATACAAGGTTGGATAAATTAAATAACTTGGTAAAAACATTTTTTCAGGGGTGCCTGGCTGGCTTGATCAGTAGAGCATACGACACTTGATCTTGGGGTTATGAGTCAGAGCCCCACATTGAATGTAGATATTACTTAAAAATATCTTTAAAAAGAACACATTATTTTCTTAAGAAGTTATGACAGAACTCTGGAATTAATTGGTGGTGGTTGCATGTGATAAGAAAAAAAGCAAGAGCAGAGAAAAGTGAGAGAATTTTAAGGTTTTTCTTATTGAGGTTATGGGAAAACAAAGAAATATAAGATTTAGACATTAATAACAAAGATAATGAGTTTAAGTTAATAAGGTGTAAGTAGTAGAAAAAAATAAGCATGGAAAATAATTTAAAATTTAAAAAACTAATTTATATGGAAGGTAGGATAGTACAACATAAGAGCAGCACATAGATTGAAAGTAGAAAAATAGAAAACAAAGGGAGAAACAACGTCAAATATAAAAGAACTTTAACAAAGAAAAATGTGTTCTCTTCATGATACAAATATATAAAATTATAGATTAGAATGAAAAATTATATCCTGGAATATGTTATCTATAAGAGATCTATTTAAAAGAAAGTAAAACTAAAATACTGAAAATAAAGACAAAAATTTAATCAGGTAAATATGAAGCGAAAATTTTTTAAATATCTAACAGAATAGAATTTAAGGCATAAAAACAGAACTTCTCTGGAACACGGTGTAGAATATATAAAACCGCCAATAAACTATAAAAGAGTTCTCTGAATTAGCTGAAATTTCCAATATAATATTGAAAAGTAATAGAGCTTACCTCCCTGTCTTGTTCCTGATTTTAGAAAACTTTGAGTTTCTCACCATTATGACATTAGCTGTAGATTTTTAAAATCAAGTTGAAGAAGTTCACCTCTATTCCTAGTTTACTGAATTTTTGTCATGAAGGGGTGTTGGATTTTGTCAAGTTCTGTTTTCTGCGTCTTTTGACAATCATATGATTTTTCCTCTTTAGCCTCTTGGTAAGATAAATTACAGAAAATGATTTTTGAATATTAAACCAATCTTGAATTTTACAATATATCCCCCTTAGTCGTGGTATATAAAGACTTTTATACATATTTATATTCAATTGGCTAATATTTTATTGAGGACTTTTTAAAATCTGTGTTAATGAGAGATATAGCTGTAGTTTTTTTATAATGTTTTTGTCTGGTTTTGGTATTAGGGTTATGCTGCCTTTGTAGAATGAGTTAGGAAATTGTCTCTCATCTTCTGAAAGAGACGGTGGACAATTGGCATAAATTCCACCTTAAATGTTTGGTAACAAGCACCAGTGAACCTGTCTGGGACAGGTGCTTTTTATTTTAGGTTACTAATTATTGACTCAATTAGATATAGACCTATTCAGATGGTCTATTTAGTCTTGTGTGAGTTTGGCAGATTTTATCTTTCACGGTATTGGTTCATTCTATCTAGGATATCAAATTTGTGGCAGAGAATTACTCATAGTTTTCCTTTATTATCCTTTTAATGTCCATGAGATCTCTAGTGATGTTCCTGTTTTCATTTCCAATATTAGTAATTTGTGTCTTCTCTCATGTTTTTAGTCTGGCTGGAGGCTTATCAACTTTATTCATCTTTTCAGAGAGTCAGCTTTTTCTTGATTTCTCTATTGATTGATTTCCTGTTTTCAATTTCATTGGTTTCTGTTCTATTTGTTATTATTTCTTTTCTTCTGCTTACTTTAAATTTAATTTATTCTTCTTTTGTTTTCCTAAGGTGTAAACTTAGATGATTGATGTTATGTCTTCTTTTCTATTACATATATTCAGTGCTATAAATTTCCCTCAAAGCACTGCTATCAATACGTTTTATAAATTCTGGTAAGTTATATTTTCATTTTTATTTAGTTCAAAATATTTTCCAAGTTCACTAGAGTTCTTGTTTGACGTCTGTGTTCTATAGAAGTATGATGTTTAACTCCCCAAGTATTTTGGAATTCTATAGCTATTTTTCTGTTACTGGTTTCCAGTTTAATCCATTGTGGTCTGAGAGCCAACATTTTTTTATTTCAATTCCTTTAAAACTGTGAAGGTGTTTTTTTATGGCACCAGATGTGGTTTTACTGGTAAATATTCCATATAAACTTGAGAAGAACATATATTCTGCTGTTATTAGTCTATAGATATCCATTATATCCAGTTGATTGATGGTGTTGCTTATTGCAGCTATGACCTTGATAATTTGCTGCCTACCGGATCTGTTTATTTCTATTTTTTTTTAATGTTTATTTATTTTTGAGAGACAGAGAGTGAGTGGGGGAGGAGCAGAGAGAGAGGGACACACAGAATCTGAAGCAGGCTCCAGGCTCTGAGCTGTCAGCACAGAAACCAGCACGGGCCTAAAACTCAGAGACTACGAGATCATGACCTGAGCTGAAGTTGGATACTTAACTGACTGAGGCATCCAGTCACCCCTGGATCTATTTATTTTTGAATGAGGGATGTTGAACTCTCCAACTATCATGGTGGATTTGTTCTATTTCTTCTTGTGGTCCTATCAGTTTATGTCTCATTTATTTTGATGCTCTGTTTTTAGGTGCATACACATTGAGATTGTTTTCTTGGAGAATTGATCCTTTTAGAATTTGTCCCTAATAACCTTCTCTGGTCTGAAATCTGCTATGTCTGAAACTAATATAGCTTTTCCTTTTTTTCCTTTGATTATTTGTCTTTTTGATTATTGTTAGCATGGTATATTTTTCTCCATCCACTTTTAATATTATATGCCTTTATATTTAATGTGAGTTTCTTCTGGTCAGCATATAGTTGGGTCTTACTTTTGATCTGACAATTTTTGTCTTTCAATTGGTACAGTCATACTATTAATGTTCAAAGTGATTATTTATACAGTTGGATTAATATCTACTATGTTTGTTACCGTTTTTGTTGCCATTGTTCTTTTTCCCTTATTTTTGTCTTCTATTCTGTTTTGCTTTTTGTGGTTTTAATTGATCATTTTATATAATTCCATATTTTTCCTTGTTAGCATAACAGTTTTTTGTTTGCATTACTTTTTATAGTGGTTGCCTTAGAATTTTCAATATACATTTACAACTAATCCACATCTACTTTCCAATAACACCATATCATTTCATATGTATTATGATTATTTTATATTGACAAAATAATCCCAATTCTACACTCTGATTTTTTGTATCATTGCTGCCATGCATTTCACATATACATAAATGTACATAATCAAATACATTGTTGTTGTTTTGAACACACTGTTATTTGAGTAATTAAGAATAGGATGCCTTAGTTGTTTAGCTGACTGGGCCCAGGTCATGATCTCACAGTTGGAGAGTTCAAGTCCCACATTGGGTAATCTCATGCCTTGCTTTGGGTGAGCATGAGCCGCACTTTGGGTGAACTCCACTTCTCTCTCTCTCTCTCTCTCTCACTTTCTTTCTCCCTCGCTCCCCGTGGGATTCTCTCTCTCTCTCTGCCCCTGGCTCACCTGAGTCCTCTTTTTCTCAAGAAATAAATAATTAAATAAATAAACAAATTTTAAAAAGTAGAAGTTTTTCTTTTATCTTCACTTACTCCTTCTCTGATGTTTTTGCTTTCTTTATATAGATCTCAGGTTCTGATGCTTATCATTTTCCTCTCCAAAGAAATTATTTTAACATTTCTTGCCAGGTAGATACAGTGATAATGAATTTCCTCAATTTTTATTGGAGAAAATCCTTTTCTCTTCCACTTTTGAAGGTTAATTTTTCAGTGAACAGAATTCTAGATTGGTGTTTTTTGTTGTTTTGTTTTTTTCCCCTTAACACTTTAAACTTTGCATTATACTCCCTCTTGCTTCCATGATCTGAGGAGAAGTTGGGTATAAATCTTATCTTTGTTTCTCTATGGGTAAGGTGTCCCCCTTCCCTTCTCCTCTTCTGCCTCTTTTCTGGGATTTTGGTTGATTTTTAGTGTGAAAATGATATGCCTAAGTGTAGGGCTTTTTGTTATTTTGTTTTGTTTTTTTACATTTATGTTGCTCTGTGTTTTCTGAACTATGGGATCTGTGATTTAATGTCTGGCATTAATTTGTGGAAATTCTCATTTTTTTTTTATGTATTTTTTTCTATGCTTTGTTTTTCTGCATCTGAAATTCGCATTATAGGTATATTATGCTGGCAGCCGCACTGGCCTCGTTGGATGACAGTCACTGCGAGGAAATGGTAGCGTTTGCACAACTCCTGTCATGAGAAACGAAAACTGGTATCTCCTTCTGCTACTACTGGCTCATGTTGGAAATGGGGCTGCTGGTATTGACCAGGCCTCACAATATTCCAGATCAGACCGATATTCCCCACATAGATTGCTCATAAGGAAAGGCGTGTCCCTGCCTTTTCCAAAGAGACTTCAGATGAAAGCATTATGGATGATTGTCAAAAGGCTCTTCCTATGGGGCTTGCAGATCCAAGACTTACTGTAATAAAGAGGGCTTGAGTCTGGCCCTGAGGCAAAGAGCCTAATTTAGAGTTAAGGGCAGATATCCACCCCCACCCAATTGTTTCTGCCTGGAGCACTAGCTGCCCCCCACCTCAAGGCATTTGTTATCAAGTATTTGGAGTGACTTATTCTGGCGTTGAATATGCTGATTGCTCCCTGTGGAGGAACCTATTGAGGAACTTCTTCTTTTGTGATTATGAGACCAAAGGTGTTTCCTAAAAGACCTGTTTGACCCCTGCTCACAGAGAAGTAATTTCACCCTTTTATGCTAAAAACATTGTCTGGTATGCTAAAGATGCCTTCCTTCCCCATAAGATAAGCATCTAAATCCCCTACCTCAATCGCTATTGATAAAGGTCATGCATGAGTCTTCTACTAGTCTATATTCTGGGAAATTCTTACATATCAAAGAAATTTGTTATCAGAAATCATTGTCTGAGGCAAATGCCACTTCTTTGCAGCCCCCCAAACACTTATAAAATAAAGTTGAGCCCCAGTCAGAGCAAAGACGCCTGCCTGGTAACCAGAAAGACTCTTAGGCCTCTCTCACCCCTCCCTCGCGGACACCATCCATCCTTCAGGGACCCCTGGACCCCGACCGGAGCCAGTCTCCGACAATATTACAACTTTTGTAGTTGTTTGGCAGTTACTGGATATTGTGTTCTAGTTTTTTCAGTCTTCTTTTCTTTATGCTTTTTAGTTTGGTCAGTTTCTTTTTTTTTTTTTTTTTTTTTTAGGTCAGTACTTGGTATTTATTTATCTATCTATTTATTTATTTTTTTAATAGTTTATTGTCAAATTAGTTTCCACATAACACTCAGTGCTCATCCCCACAAGTGTCCTCCTCCATGCCCATCCCCCTAGTTTGGTCAGTTTCTATTGAGATATCTTCAAATTCAGAGATTCTTTCCTCAGCCATTTCCAGTGTACTAATAAGCATATTAAAGGCATTTTTTATTGCCATCACAATGTTTTGATCTCTAGTATTTATGTTTAGTTCTTTCTTACAATTTCTGTCTCTCTGTTTATATTGTCTGTCTCTTTTTGCCCGTGTCTACTTAAGCCTTTAGCATCTTAATCATTGCTGTTTTAAATTTCTAGTGTAATAATTTCAACATCGCTGCCATATCTGAGTCTGGTTCTGATACTTGCTCTGTCTCTTCAAACTGTTTTTTTGCCTTTCAGTACATATTAGTTCTTTCTTAATAGTTGGAAATGTTGTACTAAGTATGTGGAGCTGCTGTAAACAGATGTTTAGTAATGTAGTGGTGAAATTTGTGAGGAGAAGTATTCTATCATTTTGTGTGTTGGTCTCAGAAGCTTTGCAGTCTTTTAGTGAGCCTTTGTCCCTGGACTGTAAACTTGACACATTCTGTCAGTCACTCCCATGAACCTTTTGATGTGACAGGATAGCTAGAGTGGGCTGGAATTGGGTATTCCCTTGCCCCCAGGTCAGTTAGTTTCTGATAAAACTCCAGAAGGTTAGGTTCTGGTTAAATACTTTCTCCCAAGGGCAGACCATCTTAAGAAGAACAGAGGGCCTATTTCAAAGTGGTTCCTTTTCCATCTACTTTCTGGAAGCATGAGGGTGTTTTTCTCTGATATTCACTGTGAGAACATGGTTGAGCTCCTGGATGTAAAATTCACAAAGTTTGTGGACTCCTGAAGACTGGGTCCGCTGGAAATTTAACTCCCAGACTTGTCCACTCTGACTCTCCATCAATGCATCAGTATTGCTCAGGTTTTTAAATTTTATTTATTTTACCCTGGCACTGATTCTTGACTGGTAAGTCATGATTTTCTGTGTTTGCCTGTTGGTGGCCAATATGGGGGCAGCAGTTTGCTCTGTGATCTTATTTCTCTGATGGCTCTAAGAGAATATTTATTTTTCAGTTTATTTAATTTTATACTTGTTTGAAATGGAATATCAACTACCAGTTTCTTATGTGGCAGACTAGAAACTGGAAGTCAGTTCAAGGGCTTTTAACCTTGTGTGTGTATGTGTGTATATATATGTATATATAATGAAATGTATACATGTATGTATATATGTATATGTGTGTGTGTATATATATTATATATGTGTATATATATATATTAATATATATATTAATCCCTTCTAACTGGACTCTCTGGCTTCTGTTACCTTAACCTGTAAATTATTTGATTAAATTAATGTTTCTCAGCCCATGCCACTTCTGATTAGATCTTAAACTACAATGGATATCAGGTGAAATAAGACACTTTTGTGTATTTGATGTCATTGCTCATGGAGTATTTTTAGCAATCCATAGCTCACAATATTCTCTATTGTTCATACTATGCCCCCATGTATAAGGTCTTTCTCTTTCTCAATAAAATGTATCCTCCTTTTTATTTCAGTTGTGTTTAATTATTCACTAGAACTTTTCTGTACTTGCTTCAGGGAATAATAGTCTTCCCTTTCTGGTTATCTATTCTCTACCTTTTCTCACTTTATGTATATGTGTTAATGCATACATGATATAGCTCTCTTTATTTCCCTTCTCTCCTTTTTATTCATACACACACACACACACAATTTTATTGATACTTAAGTTTATGTATGAATGAATATCTTTATAGCAATAGCTTTTAATCCTTTTTTACAAAAATAATTTTTGGATGACCTTTATTAAATTCAGCCAATATTTACTGAGGCTCTATTGTTTGCCTGACACTAAATTATACACTGAAAATACGGTGGTGAAGAAATCATCTGCAATCTGTGTCCCAGGAGTTTATAGACTGGTAAGATTTGAAAAACTATCATAAAATAATCTTTTTATAAGACACATGTTATATGTCTTGTCACTCTGCCCCATGACTTTCCAGCTTGTCTTAAATAGTGCCTCAACCTTAAATGTTATAAAGAATAGTTCTGAGCATCTAATTTTCTTAATAAAAAACTTATGCTATCTCTCTGTAGTTTTGATGATTAAAGAATAATCCCAGCAAATTTTCAAGAGGATATTTGTAACTTGCCTTTCTAGGTATACCTCACTGGACAGTGAATTTCCAGGCATACCTCATTGGACTGTAGGTGCTGTGAGGAAAATAATTATATTGATGAAGTTTTAGGGTGATAGGAGGTGGTTTGTGGGGTCTGGAGCCAATGGCTAAGAAAGAATCTTGAAGATGTCTTTGATGCAAAAAAGGTGATTTTATTAAAGCATGGGGACAGGACCCATGGGCAGGAAGAGGGTTGTGATGGGTAACTCATTATATACCTTCAGGTTGGGAAGCACTTAGGGATAGAATAAGTCTCTAAGGAATTTTGGAAGCAAGGTTTCCAGGACCTTCATAGGCTAGCTGTTGCTAGGGTAATACCATTTATTACTGCTTAATAAAACCTCAGTCATGAGACCTTCAGATGTGTATCAGGGGGGCATAAGCTTGGAGTATGATTGCCAGCATGTATCTTGGAGGAGCTAAAATAAAGGGAGTAGACTTACAGGATGCTTGAGGTAGGGATAAAGTTTCAGTAAGATTCTCTTCTGCCCCTAGCAAAGTGTCATCACTGAGGCAGCTGAGCTCCTAAAGGGAGGTAAACTCCACTGGTTTCAAAGACTTGTCAATGGGCTGTAGGCAGTAAGGGCCTTTAAGTTTTCATTTGCCTTAGTTTCCTGCCTTATCATGGCAGCACTTAAACTCCTTTCCTTTGTTCTTGGGTAGCCAGGAGAGTCTGAGTAATATCACCCATATCCCACCTTGGGAGGTGGGGGTGGTGTGCCAGACTGTATTTTGCCCTCAGGTTGCCTCATGCTCCCTCATCACTATCACACGTTTTTTTTTCTCCATGCTTCATGGCTGGTGACCAGCTGCTTCCTGTATCTCTTCACATACTCTGATTTCTCTCTAATGTTTCTCCCTCCAGTTGGACTACTGCCTTCACCAAGTATCAAGTTCTATCTGAGATGCCAGCTCCTGTATCAACGATGTGTTGATGATCCCTGTGTCAAACCAAAAGTAATACTTCTCTCACCTAAATTCCTTATAATTGTCCTGTGTATTGCTATGTAATAGCAATAGTTTCGAGTTCAGAGCTTTGCATTCTGAGGATCTGTAGAATACTTAGTCACGATGAATAGCACAATGATCCATGGCCATTAAATGTAACATTATTAGGCAGAGATTGGAAAACAAAACAAAGCAAGCAAAAATATCCCAGACCCTCCATAAATGCATTCATACGTATTTGATAAAATTGTTATTTTCCTGAACTTTTAGCTTTTTACAGTTGAAACAGAACAAAAAAATTATTAGTGATTCTGGGGTAATTTGAGCCTAATTCTGAGTCACATTATGAGGTCAAATTCCCCATGGACTTAATGACAGGATTGCATGAGTAAGAGCTTCAGAATCATTCTTAATTAAAATGACTGACTGGGGAATACTATACAGAAGACTCCTTTACAATGACCCAGAAAAAGGCACTGTTAAAATGTAATTAGAACACTAGAGTTTGGCCTTGAAGACGCCAAAATAAAGCCCATTCCTTCCTTCCTTTATTGTTAGTAAATTTTAGTCCTTGTAATGGAAGATATCCCCAAGAACACCACCATTCAGTGAGGACAATGGAGAACTATACTGTAGAAAACTCCTATACTTCCCCTGGAAGCTTTCCACCCCTCTTCCCATGATTCATCATTCCCTTTCTGTGCCACCTTAGTGCCCCTGATTGGCTTCAACTGACATACACTTTTTGAAGGAAATTGTAACGTGTTTACGTTCATGTCCCCTCCACTAACATGTGAATGGTCTGGTTTCTTTTCATGTCTTTATCTTTAGTATTTAGCACAAAGTTGATCCTGATAAGTGTTAAATTATGTTTTTAAATACTTAAATGAATTAACAGAAGAATAAAGATAAGTGGTACCAGAAAGCAAACATAAAGGGATATTTGAGTTGGTACAAAAGACCTGAAGGTGTGGTGAGGAGAACATCTCATGAAAGAGAACGTTGTTTTTTCAGCATCTAACAGATTGTTCACCTCCAGCTGGCCGAGAAAGTAGGCACAGAACTTTGGGCAGAGCATCAAAGGACTTGAGTTCTAAATCTAGTCCTACCAGCATGTTACTGAACTATCAGCTTAAAACCTCTAGTTTTTCTACCTCTAAATGCCTCTAAAGTTTATATTTATAAAACTAAATAAGATGATGTAGATAAAGAGATCTGGTCAGTAAAATTATTGTTAGAAGGAAAAAATTTATAAAGTGCTCCAAGTCACATTGTGTCTAAAGAGAGTTAGCTGTTGACAAACTGGAGGCCTGTGGTTACATACATCAAATTTAATAGCTTATTAGCTTAAAAAAAGTAGCTGCAAGTCTGAACTGGCTGGATGACTTATTTCTTCCCTTGGCATCTATAATGCACCTGGCTTTGAGTCACGATTAAATATGTTTCCTCAAATAATTGAAATCCAGCTGACACTAAACCAAATCTCTATTTCAAACTGAAGGTATTTTAAAACACACTAAAGAGAACAAGAAACTTGTTATTTGGAAAATGAGGGAACAAGGCGTATTTTGAAGGAGTTATTACATTCTTGAAGAAGGAAAATATTGCCTTATCATTTAATTAAGAGCTCAGAGATTATTTATCCCTTAGTGACTCTTAGCTAAGCGCCACCACTTAGCTGAAAAGACACTATCTACAAACAAAATAGGCAAACCCTTCCTGGTGTAAAGAACTTTGTAAGGAAGGTTTGTTTCACTTCATGTTGTTTTAAACTTTTTAAATTTTGAGATGTTTTTAGAATTGCAGAGGAGTTGCAAAAATAGTACAGAGTTCTATCCCCTTCATTCTGACGCTTCTAACGTTAATATCTTATATAACCATAGTACAATTATCATGACTAAGACCTCGACATTGTTACAATGCCATTAACTAAACCATATAGCTTATTCATATTTCACCCTGTTCCAGGATCTAATCTAAATGCACATTGCATTTAATTTTCATGTCACCTTCGTCTCTTCTAGTCCTCAATTTTTTTCCTGGTCTTTCATGACCTTGAGAATTTTGAGGAATATTGGATGGTTATTCTGTAGAATATCCCTTTAGGATTGTCTGCTTTTTCATGACTACATTGGAATTATGCATTATTAGGAAGAGAACTACAGAGATGTTGTGCTTTTCTTAGTATATTGTATCAAGGGTACATAGGTCAAATGAGGTAAAGATGGCTTATTTCTGGTGATGTTAATCCTCAGTATAAGTGGTGTCTGCCAGAGTTTCCCTACTGTAAAGTTACTATTTTTCACTTTGCCATTAATATTTAGAGTAGATGTTTTGAGACTACGGAAACATCCTACTCCCCTCAAACTTTATCCACTAATTTCAACATCCATCAGTGGTTCATGCCTGCAGCTACTATTACTTGCTTCTACATTTGTTTTTATCAGTTGGACTAAAGGATATTTATTTTATGCTTAGGATTATAATCCAATACCATCATTATTTATTTCTTGCTAAAACAGAGTTCCCCATTTCTCCTATTATTAACATCTTAATTAGTATATTTGTGACAATTAATGAATCACTATTGATACATTATTATTAACTAATGCATATAGTTTATTCAGATTTCTTTAGTTTTTACCTACTGTCCCTTTTCTGTCTCAGGATCCATTAAGGACACCATACTACATTAATTTGTTATGTCTTCTTAGGCTTCTCTTGGATCTGATAGTTTCTCATGCTTTCCTTAGTTTTGATGACTTTGACATTTTTGGGGGAGTATTTGTCAGGTGTTTTGTAGGATATCCTTCTTTGGAATTTGCCTGAGGTGTTTTTCATAATTAAAGGGTAGTTATGAGATTTGGAGAGAGGTAGAGTACCATTTGCATCACAAAATATCAAGAATACATACCATTAACATGATTTATCACTGTTGATGTTAATTAATTTTGATTACCTGGCTGAGGTTGTGTTTTTCAGATTTCTCCTCTGTAAATCCACTCTGTTTGTTTGTTTGTTTGTTTAAATCCCTTTCTATAGCTGAGTTTCTGGAGGGAAGTCACTATACACAGTACACACTTAAGGGGAGGAGAGCTATGCTTCTTGAGGACAGAATATTTACATAAGTTATGTGGAAGACTGTTTATTCTTCCCCATTTATTTATATACCTATTTATGTCATTACAGAATCATAGGTAATTGTTTTATATTTGGGGCTATATTACGGTACTACCTTATGTGCTCAAATTGGTTTGACTGTGACCATTAGAAGCTTAGAAAGAAATGAAGCTAAAAGATGACCCTTTGACATATCTCTCGGTGTGGTTTGTTCGATTTTATTTTAGAACTTCCTAACTTTCTGGGACTATATCTATAGTCATCTTACGTGTTTCTTGCTGCAGTTCTAGAATCAGTCTTTTCTCCAATGGGCAGTCCTGGCTCCTTTTAGAAGAAATTACGATCTAAGTTGTATGCTTATTGATGTGCTCATTGTTACTCGGATTTCATTGCTTTTGTTTATTTTTAAAGTTTGTGTTTAAATTCCAGTTAATTAACACAGAGTGTAATATTAGTTTCAGGTGTACAAGATAGTGATTCAATACTCCTATACAACACCCAGTGCTCGGCCGAGCAAGTGTACTCCTTAATCCCCATCACCTATTTCACCCATTCCCCACCAACCTCCCCTCTGGTAATCATCAGTTTGTTCTCTATAGTCTGTTTCTTGGTTTTCCTTTTTCTCTTTTTTCACCCCATGCTTATTTGTCTTGTTTCCTAAATTCCACATATGAGTCAAATCATATGGTGTTTGTCTTTATCTGGCTGAATTATTTTGCTTAGCACAATACTCTCTGTCTCCATTTGTGACTTAGAAATGGCAAGCTTTCATTCTTTTTTAGGGCTGAGTAATATTCTATTGTATATACATCACATCGTCCTTATCCATTCATCACTTGATGGACACTTGGGCTGTTTCCATAATTTGGTTATTGTCAATAATGCTGCAGTAAATATTGGGGTGCAGGTATCCCTTTGAATTAGTATTTTTGTATTTTTTCAGTAAATAACTAGTACTGCAAGTGCTGGATTATAGGGTAGCTCTATTTGTAACTTTTTGAAGGAACTCCATACTGTTTTCCAGAGTGGCTCCACAGTTTGCATTCCTACCAAGATTGCAAGAGGCTTCCCCTTTCTCCACATCCTCACTAACAATTATTGTTTCTTGTGTTGTTGATTTTAGCCATTCAGACAGGTATGATGTGTCTCTTATAGTTTTGATTTACATTTCCCTGATGATGAGTGATGTTGAGCATCTTTTCGTGTGGTCTGTTGGCCATCTGGATGTCCTCTTTGGAAAAATGTCTATTGTCTTCTGCCCTTTTTTCAATTGGATATTCATTTTTGGGGTGTTGAGTTATATCAGTTCTTTACAGATTTTGGATATAACCCTTTATCAAAATAGTTATTTGCAAATATATTCTTCAATTCTGTAGGTTGCCTTTAAGTTGATTGTTTCCTTCACCGTGCAGAAGTTTCTTATTTTGATGAAGTCCCAATTTCTTCATGTGTTTCCTTTGCCCCAGGAGACATATATAGAAAGACGGTGCTATGGCCAATGTTGATGTTACTGATTGTGTTCTCCTCCAGGATTTTGATAGTCTCTTATCTCATATTTAGGTCTTTCATCCATTTTGAATTTATTTTTGTATATTGTGGAAGAAAGTAGTCCAGTTTTCATTCTTTTGAATGTTGCTGTCCAGTTTTCCCAGCACCACTGTTGAAGATACTATCTTTTTCACATTGGACGTTCTTTCCTGCTTTGTCAAAGAGTAATTAACCATATAGTTGTGGGTTTATGTCTGGGTTTCTATTTGCTTCCATTGACCTATATGTCAGTTTTTGTGCCAATACCATATTGTTTTGATCACTGCAGCTTTGTGATATAACTTAAAGTATGGAATTGTGATACCCCTATCTTTGCTTCACATTTTCACTATTGCTTTGGGTACTTGGGGTCTTTTGTGGTTCCATACAAATTTTAGGATTGTTTTTACGAGTTCTATGAAAAATGCTGGTATATTGATAGGGATTGCATTAAATGTATAGATTGCTTTGGGTAGTATAGACATTTTAATGATACCTGTTCTTCCTATCCATGAGTATGGAGTGTCTTTCTATTTCTTTGTGTCATCTTCAATTTCTTTCATCAGTGTTTTATAGTTTCCAGAGTACAAGTCTTCTTTTTGGTTAGGTTTGTTCCTAGATATGTTATTGTTTCTGGTGCTGTTGTAAATTGGATTGTTTTCTGAATTTCTCTTTCTGCTGCTTCATTATTGGTGTATAGAAATGCAACAGATTTCTGTACATTTATTTAGTATCCTGCAACTTTACTGAATTTGTGTATCAGTTCTAGGAATTATTTGGTGAAGTCTTTTGGATTCTTTATATAGAATATTATGTCATCTGCAAATAGTGAAATTTTACTTCTTTTGTGCTGATTTGGATGCTTTTTGTTTCTTTTTGTTGTCTGATTGCCTTGGTTAGGACTTCAGTACAAGGTTAAATAACAGTGGTAAGAGTGGACATCCCTGTCTTGTTCCTGACTATAGAGGAAAAGTTGTCAGGTTTTTCCCCACTGAAGATGATATTAGCTGTGGATTTTTCATATATAGCCTTTATTATGTTTCAGTATGTTCCCTCTAAACCTACTTTGTTGAGGGAATTTTCATTGCTTTTAGGACTGAATGGTGCAGAGACGTGTATTTATGTAGTAAGTTGTATATATGCACATATCTGTAAATATTTCTGTGTGTAGCCATCTGTATCTACTTTAAGCTAAACAGGAATTCATACTGATGTCTTGAATACTATTACTACATAAATCATTTTAGCTTCCACCATGTATTTACTTATCTGTAATTTCACATTCTTGTAGGGCAGAATCTGGCTCCCATCATCCCTCATTCACTTACTTACCTATTTAATTCCAGAATACATGAATTGTTAATTAATGTTCCACTGGAAACACCTACATCAACAAAAGGAGTGTGCTTATGTATAGTGCTTTTTGGCTTTAATTTTAGACTTTACGAATTACCCACATTAGTTTGGTCATCACTGTTTCTCCACACCTTTCAATAAGGTTTGTTTATACATTTCTACTATAGTTAGATTTTTTTGTCACAGTCTTTATTCCTTCCTGGATCCCTTGAACTTCTGTATTTTCTTTTTTTAAAATTTTTTTTTAATGTTTTATTTATTTCTAGGAGAGAGAGAGAGAGACAGAGTGAGCAGGGGAGGGTCAGAGAGAGAGGGAGTCACAGACTCTGAAACAGGCTCCAGGCTCTGAGCTGGCAGTCAGTACAGAGCCCGACGCGGGGCTCGAACCCACGAACCGCGAGATCATGACCTAAGCGAAAGTTGGACGCTTAACCGACTAAGCCACCCAGGTGCCCCTGTATTTTCTTTTTAATTTGAATACATTAAGGATGAGTATTAAGCTATAGAGTTTTATGAGCTTTGACAAATGCAAAATGTTATATATCCATCATGAAATCATCATACAGAGTTGTTTCACTGCCTAAAAATTTTCCTATGATTCACCTATTTAATTTTTCATCCATTTTCACTCTTCCTGGCAATTGTTGATTTTTATACCAACTTTATAGATTTGCCTTTCCCAGAATGTCATTAATTGAAATCATTGGAAACAGTCAGTCCAGCTTTTTTATATAACAATATGTATTTAAATTTTCTATCTTTTTGTGTCTTGACAGCTCATTTTTTAAATCACTGAATAATAATCCATTATTATTGTAGTATAGAATTACTACAATGTATTATCATTAACTTATTGAAAGACATTTGGGTTGCTTCCAGTTTGGGTGATTAATAGTAAAACTGCAATTAATATTCCACACGCACATTTTTCTGTGGATGTACACTTTACAATTAGTTGAGTAAATACTTGGATAGTTGCATTCATTGTGTTAACTTTGTAAGTAAGTGCCAAATTCCCAAGTAGATATCCCCACATTTTGCATTCCTGCTAGCAATAAGTAGCCCTGCTGCATTGCATTCTCACAAATGTTTGGTATTGTCATGTTTTCATTTTTATTTTAGCTTTTCTAATAGTTGTGCAGCAGTGTTGTGTTGTTTTAATTTATAATTTACTAATGAAAAATTATGAGACCATCTTTTCACATGCATTTTTATCATGTGTTGATTTTCTGTTCAGATCTTTTACCCACTTTTAAACCAGATTGTTTATTTCTCTTTAGGTTTTGGCCACAAGGCTTTTATCAGATATGTGTTTTACAAATACTTTCTTCAAGTCTATGATTTCTTTTAGCAGTGCCTTTCTCAGGATTTAAGTTTTCAATTTTAATGAAGTCCAACTTCCCAATTTTTCTGTCATGTATTGTGCTATAGCTGTTGTATCTAAAAACTCATTGCCAGACAAAAGGTCATTGAGATTTTCTCCAAAGTTTTCTCCTAGAATTTAATACTTTTTGTGTGATGATCTGTCAGAACAATGTGACCTGTAAAATGTAGTCATGAGGAAAAACAGTACACAAAATGATATAATGATTAATAAATGATTTATATAGCTCTAAGAAAATACACACTGTAATGTCTTTCTGGTAAAGTGGCTGATTTATGACAAGGGAGCCGAGAAGCTGGGAATGCTCAGCCCGCTCAGGGTGGAAAACCTATGGCTTCTTTTGTGTTGACTTCTTCACTTCCTCAGAGACTACCTGATCTGATGAAACTCATTGATTATGCTCCATCATCCATTATATACATGCCTAAGCAAGTTCTGTTTTTCTCATGAGGTCACTTTCTGAACACTAAGAACAATCTTGAAGTCTTCTATTGATTGATTATTGATTCTCCAATAAATATGGGAATGCGGAGTTTTTCGGGGCAACAGTGTCTCTGAGCAATCGTCCCCTGCTCCCTTTCTCTTAGAGCTGACTTGTTTGTGCCTCATTCTTCTCCAGTGTGCTGTTATGGAAGGCAGCATTTTTTATTTTCTAGTTATGTCTATATTTCATTTTGAGTTAATTTTTGTGAAAGATGGGAGGTGTGTATATTTTTTATTCTTATTTATTTTTGAGAGAGAGAGAGAGACAGAGTGTGATTGGGGAAGGACAGAGAGAGAGAGGGACACAGAATCTGAAGCAGTTTCCAGGCTCTGAGCTGTCAGCACAGAGCCCGATATGGGGCTCAAACTCATGAACGATGAAATCATGACCTGAGCCAAATTTGGAGGCTTAGCAGACTGACCACCCAGAAGCCCCAGGACTGTGTCTTCATTCATATTTTTTAATATGGAGAAGCAATTATTCCAGCACCATGTATTGAAAAAAGACTATACTTTCTCCACTGAATTGCCTTTGCTCCTCTTCAAAAGACCAGTTAAATATATTTGTGTGGGTTTATTTCTGGGCTCTCTATTTTTCTCCATTGATCTGTGTGTCTATATATTTACCAATAGTACATTGTCTTGATTACTCTAGCTTTATAGTAAGATTCTTGAAGTCAATTAGTGTCAGTCCTCCAACTTTATTCTTCTTCGGTATTATGTTGATTATTTGAAGTCTTTTTACTTTTCATATATACTTTAGAACCAGTCTGTTGACATCTACATAAAAAAAAAAATCTTGCTGGGATTTTGAATGGGATTACATTACATTTACAGATCAAGTTGGGAAAAACTGACATCTTAAAAATGTTAAGCCTTCTAATTAGTGTACATAGAGTATCTATTTATTTAGATCATCTTTGATTTCTTTCATCAGAGTTTTGCAGTTTTCTGCATGATGATCTAGTACATATTTTGTCAAATTTACACTTATTTTATTTTTGGTGTTATTGTAAATGGTACTGTGTCTTTAATATCACTTTATAATTGTTGGTTGCTGGCATATAGAAAAGTAGTTGACTTGTATATTACTCTTGGGTCCTACAGTCTTGCTACAATTGCTTATTAGTTCCAGGAATACATTTATTGATTCTTTGGGCTTTTTATATAGACAGTCATATCACCTGTCAACAAAGACAGTTTTATTTCTTTCTTCCCAATCTATATACCTTCTGTTTTCTTGTCTTATTATAGTAGAAAGAACTTTAGCATGATGCTGAATAGTAGTGGTGTTGCCACTACCTTGATCCCAATTCTAAGGGAAAATGACCTAGTTCCCAGCCTTAAGTATGTTAGTTCTAGGATTTTTTTTAATAAGTGTCCTTTATCAAGTTGAAGAAGTTATTTTTTAGGTGCTTTGTGGGATTTGTTGTTCACCTTGCTTTAAAAAAAACAAACAAACATGATGGGTAAAGTATCAACCCTGGAAATAAACAACAATAGGAAGTTTCTTAGAGGAACATTAGTGGAAAGTTACTCCATTTTTATGAGAAGGAAAAAGTTTTTTTAAAAAAATGTATGTCTTAAAACTTCCCTCACTGCCCTCTTTCCTCATAAAGCTCCTCATGAAATGATAGGCTGACTGGCTGATAGCCCCTCTAGTTTCCATTAGATCTCAATCACATCAGTTATGGACAAGTTTATTTTTCATTTTTCTCCATGAAGTAGCTCCATGAGGGCTCTCTTTTAGATTCTTTATTTTCTTTTGCAAACTGCAAAACCTTAATATAACAGAAAACATAAACCCAGTCACATTTTAGCATAATGCTCCTTAAATATAACTTTCTTCCCTCCATTTCTCTTGGAACCCCAAGATAGTGAAACTTTGTACAAAACCTGACTTTTATTTTTTTAAATGTTTTATTATTTTTTTTTTGAGAGAGAGACAGAGATAACACAGAGGAGAGAGAGGGGGGGAGACAGAGGATCCAAAGCAGGCTGCACGCTGACAGCAGAGAGCCTGATGTGGGGCTCAAACTCACAAACCATGAGATCATGATCTGAGCCGAGGTTGGATGCATAACCAACTGAGCCACCTACGCACCCCAAAAACCTGGTTTTAAAATCTGTTATAACATTTCGCAGCTATATAACATGGGCTATTTATTCTTTCTGATCTTCAGCTTCCTAGGGGATGCATATTCTTATTCTGCCTTATTCTATTTTTACCTGTTGCTGCTTTTGAATACTAAAGGAAAAATTGATATAAAAAATCTTATACATAATAGATTTTCCATAAATGAATTTTCCCCTTTATTTAAAGTGAGACTTTAATCTGTCTGAATTTAATCAACAAGAAGTATAATGATGGAAATTTTAGATTATATGACAACTCACTGAGGAAGTCTCATCACTGATTGACTAATGTATTCTAATAAGAGGATCTTTTATAAAAATATATTTTTACTGAAAATAAGGCCATATTGTAGAGAAATAACTGTAATAATTGATAAATATATAGTAAAGCAATACGGTCAATGTATGGAGTGAAGTAATTTTCCTAGAAAGACTGAAGCACAGGAAAACAAAAGGGTCCTCTTTAATCTGAAAAATATGCATATTATATATTATGTAATATATATATATATGCATAGTATAGATGTAAATTTAAGCACATTATAGATTGTATACAATAAAACGTATATCCATGCATTGGTCTATAAAGTCAAAGTCATCTTAATGAGATTGTCACTGGGCCAGTGACACTAATAAAATGTAAATAAAGGTAAAAAACAGAGCTGAAGATAGAATATGTTGGTCACCTATGTACGTGAGGGACATGAGAATTCAGAGAGGACCTTGGCAGAGACCCTGAAAACTATGCCCAAGGAGAGGTGTGGAACACAACAGTTTCACCTGAGACTTCTCATTGTGGAGAAGGATGAATCTGACTGAGGTGATCTAGGGACATTAGAGCCATCAATGTCCTAATACCATGTTCTAATCTCATACTGCCTACAGTGCCTTCTGATTATAAACTGGCTCTCCAAGGATTCTACCTACAGAGGTAAAATATACTGAATTGGAGAAATTAATCAGAAAGTTCCTTCAAAGGGGAAAAATAGATTTTGCATTCAGTGTTTATTCATTAGTATCATGACTTGTTTCATAATGAATCTGTTCTTAAGAGATGATGATGGTCTTAGAATGCCAAGAGATGAGGGCTTTTTCTTTTTTAAGCTCACAAAGATTAGATATTTCTTATGAAACCTCATTGAATTAAAGCTGTTCTTTGACATGCAGAAGAATGAAACTAGATCATTTTCTCACACCATGCACAAAAATAAACTCAAAATGGATNGCTGTTCTTTGAGGTCTCTTGGATTATTTTCTTTAAGAGCTGTCCAGGAGTCAATACTTTTCAGTTAGAAGGAGTTGATGAACAGTGTGAAACATGTTCAGGGGATGCTGGCATTGGCATTAATGGGGAAGGGAGTATGAGAGTTTAGATGTACAGAGGTAAAATAGGGAAGAAGGAGTGGGAGAGTGAAGTTTTTAGAGAAAAAGAGGTAGAAAGGTAAGTTGAGGCCAGAGAATAAATGGCTGTCAAGTAAAGGATTATAGACAATAGAGAACTTTTTCAGGGCAGTTTATGCTGAGAAATGATACGACCAATATTTGTTCTCTATTGTTAGATAACAACAGATTTAAAATGTATTGGTTTTAAACCGTAACCAAAAACACTGAGAGATGTACCATTATGAGCAGTCTTCTGGTTTGGAAAAAAAAAAATCTGGTTGTAGGATAGAATACAGTGGATCACAGACCTGAGAATAAGAGATAAATTAAAAAACACATGTGGAGGGGTGCCTGGGTCGCTTAGCAAGTTAAGCATCTGACTTTATCTCAAGTCATGATCTTGAGGTTTGTGGGTTCAAGCCCTATGTCTGGCTCTGTGCTGACAACTCAGAGCCTGGAGTCAGCTTTAGATTCTGTCTCTCTCTCTCTCTTCCCCTACCTCCCTCTGACCCTACCTCTCTCTTTCTTCTTCTCTCTCTCTCTCTCTCCAAAGTAAATAAACATTTAAAAAATAAAAAACATTTGGTATAGGCAGGAATCTACATAAAAATTGTAAACTTGCACTGACAATCAAAGTCCTCAGAGAATCTTTGAGATAAGGAAAGAAATAATAGGAATATATTTCTTTTGACCATTAGTAACCAAAATTTCCCCCTTTTTTAACCCCTATAAGTATAGGGAATCAGGGTTATACAGAGAACTAGATAAAACTGGACAATACATTTTACAAAAGGGCTCTTAAAAATTTTCCCAAATACTGGTGGTTTTGTTTTGTGCTTATTTGTCACTTTGCTTTACCTTTCCCACATTTTTGTTCCTCTCCGTAGCCTAACCCACTAGGTTGTCTACCTCACTCCTACTTGAGCCAAGAGAGTACATACTGACATCAAGTCTGAGAAATTCTTTAAAAGTAGACGGGAGATATGAAGAATGATTCCAATGTGTTTCCTTCAACAGTTTCACAGCCAGTGTTACTTGTGAATCTTTTTTAGTAATCAATGACTATCCCTGATGAAAATTAATTTATAGTCCTCTAAAGCTTTAAGTAAAAGTTCTAATAAGTCATGTAAGTAAGTGAGTAGAAAATGCTCAGAACTGAACGAATTCAACCCAGCTCTGCTAAGAAGTAGCTTAGTAACTTGTGTCCACTTAACTTCTCTGGCCAACTAGTAGCTCTCTTCATCTACAGAATAATAAGTGGGTTAGACTTTATGGTATCTAAAAATATCTTCCAGCTCTTTTATCTTTCATAAGTATTGACAGGCCTTGGACATCTAAGTACTATCTTTCCCACTTGTTCTATTTCATATATTTAGATTCATTTTCCTTTTAATATAAGATACTTATTTTGTTCAAAATACTAGAATCCACAAAATCCATATTTCCCAGGCTAATCCAGACAGAAACCAGAAATTAGAAACAACTGAAAATCTCATGAGAAGCTCAGATTAATGTCAAAGATGCTGTGGTTCCCCACAATCAAGGAAGATTTTGGGTATTTTTGGTGTTTTTTTTTTCAGTTCTATACATTTTATTTGATGTTCACTTTTTGAATATTTAAGCCAAGTCAGTATTTTGAAAATAAATCCTTAAAGGGTTTTTGTTTCCTTTTTTTAAATAGTTTATTGTCAAGTTGGTTTAAATGGGCACCCTCCTACGTTGCTGGTGGGAATGTAAGCTGGTACAACCCCTCTGGAAAACAGTATGGAGGTTTCTCAAAAAATTAACAATAGAACTCTTCTATGATCAAAGAAGGTTTTGAATCAATACCCAAGGAGCCAATATTTAGAGAATTTGGAAGTCTTGCCATTATCTCAAATAAATTTTCCATAGTGGATCTGTTGTATTAATGAACTATAACACTCTACATTTGTGTCACATACAGTATGTTACAGATGTTACTTGTTTTAGAAGTTTAAATTTTACTTACATTTACATATGCTAGAAAAAATCACGAGGTCTTAAAGTAGATGTGGACAGAACCAAGTTTTGACATGGATGAATTATAAGGTGCATGATAAGCAATATACGGATTCACATATTTATTCCTTTATTCATCACAAATTTTTTGAATGCTTACTCTATGCCAGGCAGTGTGTTAACTGCTATGAATAGAGAGATGATTCAGTTCCTGCCTTCACAGTAATAACATTTCAGAAAGAAAAACTACCAAATTATATAATGTGTTATGAGATACCTAGATAGAGAATGCCTAATTGGGACCTGGTATGTTGAGAAAACTTCCTGGAAATGTTACATCTCAACTGAGGCAAACTGGTGTACAATACAGTGTTTCAGGCAGAGGGGAAATTCTAAAAGAGCCCAAAAGCCAGAGATACGATAGGGAACTGGATAGATTTGAGCCTAAGCTGAGTATAGTGTGGAGTGAGGGGATAGTTCTGTAGAATCAGGCTGGCGATATCGGCAAGGAGATGGTTAGTCACGGGATATGGACACTTCATTCTGAAGTCAGTGAGGAGCCATTGGACATAAATAGACATTGACACGATTTATAATATTTACAGTCTCTGGGGTGTTGATTATAGAATGGAAATCAGATCTCTAAAGAGTAACAGGGCACATCATTAAAAAGGAAGGACTATAATAAGTTGAGGTGGTTCAATATAGCGTTGTGACAAGTAGTATTCAAAAGAAATAAAAGAATTGGAGTCCTAAGAGGACATAGAATTAACAGGGTTTGGTGATGGATTTGATATGGAGAGAAATAAAAGGTTGGCAGGTTGGAGGTGCAGTTCCTCAGTTAAGCACCTGCGTTGGTGGTGGTTAACCTGAGCTATAGATCTCAGAGAAAGGAGCAAACTGGGACTGGTAATGAGAACGGGGATTCAGTTTTAGAAGTGTTAAGTCTTCAGAGTTTGTGTGACCTCTGAGAGGAAATATCAGTTGGATGTGGTAGTTTTAGGAATCAGGAGAGAGTTTTGAGCTGAGAGTTTTGAGCTCACAGAATAAAATTGGTGAGTCACCAACAGAAATACAATAATGAGAAGGACACTAAGTGCTCATTTAGAACATATTATGTCCTAGTTGCTATTTTAAATGCTTTACTCACACTGAGTCTGTAATTCTCACAATAACCCTTTAATGTAGATGCTAATTAATGTGATTCCCATTTTATAGATAAGAAACAAAGGCTAGAAGAAGTTAGTAAATGACAAGAGCCAGGACTGAATCCAAACAGCTTGTCCCAGCATCACCAGTCTTAACCACTAAGATAACTGAAGACCTAGGAAGATTTATATGTGACCCAAGGAAAGAATGCACTTAAAATCGGAGCAGCCTCAGAGAGGGCCCAGCTCTCTCCACTGTCACTAATATTTCAGAGATTTAAAGAAAGAGAACAAATATACAAAAGAGATTTTAAAAAGAAAGGAATAGAGGGAAATGCTGTCTGTGTTATACTGCAAAGAAAATATACCCTAAGTCATAAGGAGTGGTTAATCCTATCAAATTCTGTTCAGAAGTAAAGGAGATCAGGCCTAAAACGCACTCATTGGGCTTGAAACATAATGAACCCAACTGTGGAAAGTTTTAGATGTTGTGCTAAAGGGTTTGGCTCTTGTTCTATGGGCCAGTGATTGTCTGTCTGGGTTTTGTGTATCAGGAATAAAGGCCAAACAATAGCTAAGAGATCTAGATTGTTGAGTATTTTGGATAAGCTCCTAAACTTGGACAGAGAGATGTAGCCACTCTGAATTTCTCATACTGTTTTAACTTTCATGAGGAAGATTCTACCTTGTATACCTAGTTCCAGAAACACTGTTGTATTTACAATGTGAAAAAGCTTTTCATGGTGAGTTTAAAATTAGTTAGTTTGGCAGTTATGATGTTCAGTAAGAAACTAGCAACTCTCGGACATATTTGGAAATAGCGAGCTTCCCTGCACTATGCTGTTTAGTTACAAATATGCTATTTTTTTTTTTTTTTGCTGTTGCTTAGAAATGATACTTTAATATGTTTGTAATTCTAAAAGCATTGGACGAGGGGTTCCAATTGAAAGCGTTGGGTTTGTGTGTTTGTTTATTTATTTATTTTGAAGAATTACAAAGAAGAGAGGGGAAAAAAAGACATTGTTTTCTGTCTGTTGCTTTTCAAAAAGCCGTAATTGAGCACAGCTGTGATATGACACAGACCTAAAACAGGAAATGAGTGTTTCGATAATTCTACATTTCCAAAGCACTTCTTAAATGTCTTGGTGAAAATACCAACATCAGTACCTTTTGAGGTTAACTGTGAAGGGATGAATTTAACTTACCAAACTATTTCAGAAGACCCCATTTTCAAAAAGATTCTGAAAAATATCTCTTTTCTCTCAGCTGTCAGGATATACCAAATGTAATAGTAAAAAGCAAGAGAAAAATGTGAGTGTACAGAATAGAAGAAAAGGCTGTTGTTCCAAGCAGAATTTTTCACCCCTGCATTATAGCTGCCAAGTACAATTTTGCATTTTTTTTTATTTAAGAGCAATCGTCTCTAGATCATTTCTTCAGTGGGAATGTGGCCAGTGATGAAGTGCCTGGGCTCTTGGACCAAGTTTTTTAAGCACTTTGCAATGATGCAATTCAGGAAGAGATTTTTTTTTTTTTTAAGGACTTCCGATGTCAACAAATTTTAAAGCTAATAGCAGCACCATGTCACACACATCCTCTCCCACCACTACCTCTAGTTGCTCTCAGGACTTATTTGGATTACTGACATAACTCTGACCCAGAACCCTTGCTTTATATCATTTGACCATAATACGTTTGGTTATATATATTTGAGTGAGTTGCAAAGTGTGCTCAGAGTAATAATATTTGTAATTCCTCTTTTTCAAACAGGTTTCATTGAGAAAACAAAATTATGACCATTTTCATCTTATGTTTTCCCTTAGGGAATGCATCAATCTCTTAGTTAAGTTTGAAAAGCATTTACTGAGTACTCGGGGAGTCCCAAGCACTGTGTTGTGTTGCTAACACAGAGCTCTCCCCCCAGTTGGTAATGGTTTAGTGTGAGAGTCTGCAAACTTTTCTGCACATCGCCCAGCTATGCGTATTTTAGGCTTTGTGGGCCACATATAGTCTTACCCCATGTTCTTTCTTATTGTTTTACAATGATTTAAGGTGTAAAAACCATTCTAGGATCCATAAATCATAGAAAAACAGATCCCTGGTTTAATGGGTAAATGATATATAAAATATGGTTTTACTTAAACATGGAAAAAAAAACAGTACTTTGGGCCATATGAAAGTGCCAATAGTTGACTTTTTTTTTTTTAAAGGCTATTTGACATGATTCAACCTATGTGTTAAGTCCAACCTGTCACATAAGTAAGTCCCGGACAGTTGTATATACTTCTTATAATGTTAAATATAAATGCTTAAGTAAATAAATTAAAGCTACCAGGCAATACCTCATCAGAAAGATAAATTTTGGCTTACATTTTTAAACTACTTCTGTTGAGGTATAGTTAACATACAACATTTTATTAGTTTCAGATATACAATGTAATGATTCGGTATTTGTATAATTTGTGAAATTTTCACCACAGTTAAGTTGACATCCATTACCACGCATAGTTACAATTTTTTTCTTGTGAGAACCTGTCCTGTAATATCTATTCTTTTAACAACTTTCAAATGTGCAATGCAATATTATTAACCATAGTCACCCTGATGTGCAATACCTCCTCAGGACTTACTTATTCATAACAGGAAGTGTGTACCTTTTGATTCCCTTACCCATTCTCCACACACCCTGCCTCTGGCAATCCCCAATCAGTTCTCTGTATCCAGGAGTTTATTCCTTTGCTTTTTTCCTTTTGTTCTTTCATCTTTGGATTTCACATGTAAGTGACATCATACAATATTTATCTTTCTTTGTGTGACTTAATTCAGTTAGCATTATACCCTTAGCTCTATCCATGTTCTTTTAGATGGAAAAAAAACTTCATTCTTTTTGTACATGTACATATATATTCATTTATCCATTTATCTGTCACTTAAGTTGTTTCTATATCTTGGCTATAGTAAATAATGCTGCAACAAACACGGGAGCAAATATATCTTTTCAAGTTATTGTTTTTGTTTTCCTTGGATAAGTAGAATTGCTGGATAATATGGTAGTTCTTTTTTTAATGTTTTGAGAAATCTCCACACTGTTTTCCATAGTAGCTATACCAATTTACATTGTTTACACTCCACAGGGTCCACATCCTTGTCAACTTGTGTTATTTATTTTTAATACTAGCCATTCCAACAAGTGAGGTGATATCTCATTGTGGTTTTGATTTGCATTGCTCTGATGATTAGTGATGTTGAGAATCTTTTCATGTATCTGTTGGCTACCTCTATTTCTTCTTTGAAAAGAAATGTCTATTCAGATCCTCTGTCCAATTTATAATTAGATTGTTTTTATGTTACTGAGTTGTATACATCCCTTATATAGTTTGATATTAACCTCTAATATATCATTTGCAAATATTTTCTCCCATTCAGTAGGTTGTCTTTTCATTCTGTGATGATCTCCTTTGCTCTGCACACACTTTTTAGTTTGGTGTAACCCCACTTGTTTATTTTTGGTGCTGTTGTCTAATTTGCATTTTGATAAAGCAGAGAAGAGAGGGGAGGGGATGATCAAAATTCAAGTAGGTAAAATAAAAGTATGACAATACACCCTCACAGTGGGGCTGAAGCACAAGATAGATATAAAAAATGTACTTGGGTAAAGTTGGTCAGTATCTGCGACTTTGTACCACTTAGACAATCTTAAAATGGGAATTTAAGGCCTAACTTGAGAAGTGGCACAACTTAACCACTGTTCTAGAAAGCTAGCTTTATCCAGGGCCAATTATTCAATATGACACAGGTGCAAATTAGTAAAATCATTCCTTTCTTAAGTCCTTTCCTTCCAAATATTGCAAAAAAATTTTTTTAATGTATGTATTTTGTAAGAACAAATAATTTTATTATCTCCTGGAAATCTGCTTTAGTAGATGTAAAAAATTAGGATTTCTGCCATGTAAATAGTGCACCTGAGGTGTGGCATCTTTTATAGGAGATCTATACATGGCAGTCATATCTTGGGAATAAGTATAAGGATAATAGTAGTGAGGAGAAAAACACTGAAGTAAATTAGGAAACTTTTTTAAATAATCCAGGTCCAAGGCAGGAGGTAATGAACGTTGGGAAGTGGAGGTGATGGATATTATAAATACAGAAGCTGTATGATTTATTGAGTAGAAAGATTAAAAAGAGACCTGACTCTAAGAATTATGAGACAACTGGGTGAAGAGCTTTGCCTCTGACTGTAAGAGTAAATGGATTGAGGAGTGCAGGTTTAGAGAGAATTTGGAGAGTTAAAATTTGGAGATATTACATATGAAGTGTGAAACATACAAGCACTTTCTAATAGATGTCTAGCATTCAAGAGAAGGGCCAATTGTGAGAGAAGGAGCTAAGATGGTAGAGGAGGACCCTAGGCTTGCCTTGGTCCTTGAACACAGCTGGATAAATATCAAATCATTCTGAGCACCCAAGAAATCAATCTGAGGAGTGACTGAACACATTGCACAACTAGAGCGAGAGAGGAGGCCACATTGTAGAAGGCAGGAGGTACTGAGATATGATTTGGGGAGAAATGGATTTTGAGTGCTTTGGAGGGGAGAGAGCCTACCCTGATTGGAGAGAGAGAGGGATAGAGAAGTGCATAGGAGATAGCACAAGGAAAGCACTTTCCCATTAACTGGGAAAATGAGAGGGCCTGATTTTCATGAGTATTGCAACCAATGGGGCTCAACACCTGGAGTTTTCAAGGTCTGTGGCATGGCTAGTATAGAGCCCAGAGGGTGCTTCAGTGTTCTTGTAGAGAAAGCAAACAGGTAACACATGGGTAGAGGCTGCAATCTGTGGGTTACCTGAGACACACCGGGAGAGATGGTTCCCCTTTCTTGGAGCACATTGAGAAAGGTGCTTTGTCTCTGGGGACGAAGGTGGATGCTATTTCCCTCCCCCACCCCTCAGCATAGGTGTGGAGACAACTGCTGAGGGCAGATAACCCAGACACTGGCTCTTCAGTGTGCTTTGCGCCAAACCCCACACTCCTGTGATCTGGTGCAGCCACACTTCTGGGTCAAAACTGCATCAGTCCCACCAGAGCAAGAAGACCCTCATCCAGAAGGAGGAGTGCAGGTCCCCTCCGCACCAGGTCCCTAAAATTTAGAGTTTTAAAACTCAGCCAGTCTGATTGGGATATTGCCCAGAGTGCACTGCACTCGTCCAGGCAGGCAAGCAACCCTGATACAGACAGTGTGACAACAGTGATCTGAAAAGCATCTAAACACATGAGGGGAAATTCTTTGCTCTTCTGGGAGGGCTTCTCTGAGAGTAGCAAACATGAACTCCCCTCTCCGGGGATAAAGGAGCTGGCTGGTACATTTCCCTCCCCTGCCCTTTGGCATAAACTTATTTCAGTAAACATCAAAGCACCAGCACTCGTTGCCTAAATTGCTTACACCAAGCCCTGCCCCCATGTGCTCTGCTGAAAGTGTGCCTGAGAACCAGTGCAACAGGCTCCTCCCCCAGGAAACCAGCACAAATCCCTGCACACATCATGTCTACTGGCCATAGGGTTCTGCAAAGCTTCAGCTCTAGTGGAAATAGCATCAGGTTTCCTTTAACAAGCAGATCAAAGCACACCTAGTTAAAATTTGCCAGATTTTGGCCAATGTCCAACATCCCCCACTGCAGGCAAGGAGAAACTGCAGAGAACTGACCTGAGGGATAAAGCAGCCATAACACAGCAGCAGAGTGCATACAGCACACACTTGTATCCTGAAGTGTCAGGCCCTGGACATAATTTTGCCTCTTCTCCATGAAGCCATTACTCTCAGAAGTAAGAAACAATAGGCTTTCTTAACACAGAGAAGACAGAGACCTAGATGAAATGCCAAGATGGAGGACTTCATCTCAAAAGAAAGGACAAGAAAAGGTTACAGCTAGGGATCTAATAGAAAAATATTTAATATGACTAATCCAGAATTTAAAGCAACTGTCATGAGGGTACTAGCTGGGCTTGAGTAAAGTATAGAAGATACCAGGGAGTCTAAAATCAGGCTGAATGAAAATGTAGCAACGAAGATATGAAACCAACTGGATACAAAGACTACAAGGATTAAATAATCAGAGGAGCCAATAAATGATGCAGAAAATAGAATTATGGAAAATAATGAAGCCGATCAAAAGAGGGAAGGAAAAATCTTGGATTACAAAAGTAGACTTAGGGAATTCAGTGACTCTATGAAATGTAACCTTTATATCATAGGAGTCCTTAAAGAAGAAAGGAGAAGAGGGGTCAGAAGGTTTATTTGAGGAAATTATAGCTGAAAAGTTTTCTAATCTTGAGAAGGGAACAGACTTCAAATTCCAGAAAGTACAGAGAACTGCCATCAAAATCAATAAAAGCAGGCCAAACCCAAGACACATCATAGTTAAATTTGGAAAAAAAAAAATCCTAAGAACAAGACAAAAGGTGTCTCTAACTTACAAGGGAAATAAACTTTTTGTAACTTACTAACAAATAAGGTAAGCAGCAGATCTCTTCTCAGAAACTTTGCAGGCCAGAAGTAAGTAGCATGGTATATTCAGTGTGCTAAAGGGAAAAATATGCAGCCTTTATCCAGCAAAGATGCCATTCAGAATAGGCGAGATAAAGAGCTTTCAAGACAAACAAAAACTAAAGGAGTTCATGACCATTAAACTAGCCCTGCAAGAAATATTAAAGGAGGCTCTTTCAGTGGGAAAGACTGGAAAGGAACAGAGAAGCTCTCCAGAAACAATGATAAAACAAGTAATAAAATTGCACTAAATTCATATTCAACAATGATTAATGTACATGGACTAAATGCTCCAATTAAAAGACTTAAGTGTCAGAATAGATTAAAAAAAAAAATAAAAGGCCTATCAATATCCTGCCTACAAGAGACTCATTTTAGATCTAAAGACACCTTCAGATCCTGAGAGGATGAAGAACCATTTATCATACTAATGAACATAAAAAGAAAGCTAGAGTAGCCATACTTAGACAACCTAGATTTTAAACAAAAGACTGTAACAGGAGATGAAGAAGGGCACTATACCATAAAAAAGGAGTCTGTCCAACAAAAACATCTAACAATTGTAAATGTTTATGTCCCCAACTCAGAGTTTCCAAATATATGAAACAACTAATAAAAAACATAAAGGAACTCATTGATAATAATACAGTACTAGTAGGGGACTTAACACCCCAGTTACACCAATAAACAGATCATCTAAGCAGAAAATCAATAAGGAAACAATGGCTTTGAATGACACACTGGACCAGATAGGCTTAACAGATATATTCAGAACATTTCATCCTAATGCAGCAGAATATACATTCTATTCAAGTACACATGTAACATCCTCCAGAATAGATCACACACTAGGTCACAACAAGTACAAACAGATTGAGATCATGGCATGCATATTTTCAGACGATAATGCTATGACTTGATGTCAACCACAAGAAAAAAATTGGAAAGAACACAAATACAGGGATATTAAAGAACATTCTGCTAAAGAATGAATGGGTCAACAAGGAAATTAGAGAAAAAATTTTAAAGATATATGGAAACAAATGAAAATGAAAACACAATGGTTCAAAACCTTTGGGATGTGGCAAAAGTGGTCATAAGAGGGAAGTATATAGCAATACAGCCCTAGCTCAAGCAAGTTAGAAATCTTAAAAATATAACCTAACATTACACCTAAAGGAACTAGAAAAAGAACAACAAATGAAGCATAAAGCCAACAGAAGAAGGGAAATAATAAAAATTAGAGCACAAATACATGCTATAGAAACAAACAAACAAACAAAAAAACCCAGTAGAACAGATCAACCAATACCATAGAAATACAAGTGTAAGAATATTATGAAAAAATATATACCAACAAACTGGGCAATCTGAAAGAAATGGATAAATTTCTAGAAACCTATAAACTACCAAAAGTGAAATAGGAAGAAATAGAAAAATTGAAAAGATTGATAATCGGCAAAGACTTTGAATCACTAATCAAATATCCCCCAACAAAAGTCCAGGGCCAGAAGGAGTCCCAGGGAATTCTACCAGGCATTTAAAGAAGATGAATACCTGTTCTTTTCAAACTATTCCAACAAATAGAAATGGAAGGAAAACTTCTAAACTTCTTCTATGAGGCCAACATTACTCTGATTTCAAACCCAGACAAAATCTCCACTGAAAAAAGAGAATGATAGGCCAATAACCCTGATGAGCAGAAATTTTCAATAAGATACTGCAAATAGAATCCACCAGTACATAGAAGGATCATTCACCACTATCAAATGGGATTTATTTCTGGTTGCAAGTGTGGTTTGATATTCACAAGTCAATCAATGCAATACATCACATTAGTAAGAGGAGAAGAGCCATATGATCCTCCCAATAGGTGCAGAAATAGTATTCGACAAAGTAAAGCATTCATTCCTGATAAAAATGCCTCCAAGAAAGTAGGGCTACAGTGAACATACCTCAACATCATGAAGGCCATTTATGAAAAACCCATAGCTAATATCATGCTCAGTGGGGAAATGAATCATGCGGTCAGGAACAAGACTAGGACGTCCATCTCCCCACTGCTATTTAACATAGTATTGGAAGTCCTAGCCACAGCGATCAGACAACAAAAAGAAATAAAAGGCATCCAGATCAATAAGGAAGAAGTCAAAATTTCACTCTTTGTAGGTGGCATGATACTCTATATAGAAAACCTAAGAGACTCCACAAAATAATTACTAGAACTGATACATGAATCCAGTAAAGTTGCAGGATGCAGAGTCAACATACAGAGATCTGTTGCATTTCTATACACCAGTAATGAAGCAGCAGAAAGAGAAATCAAAGAATCAATCCCATTTATAATTGCACCAACAACCTTAAAGATACCTAGGAAGAAACCTAATCAAAGAGATGAAAGACCTGTATTCTGAAAACTATAAAACACTGATGAAAGAAATTGAAGATGACACAAAGAAATGGAAAGACATTCCATGCTCATGGCTTGAAGAATATCGTTAAAATGTCTGTACTACCCAAAGCAGTCTATACATGTAATGCAATCCCTATCAAAATACCACCAGCATTTCTCCTAAAGCTAGAACAAACAATCCTAAAATTTGTGTGGAACCACAAAAGACCCTAATAGATAATGCAATCTTGAAGAAGAAAAAAAAAAAAAAAGTAAAGCTGGAGGCATCACAATTCTGTACTTCATGTTATATTACAAAGCTGTAGTGATCAAGACGGTGTGGCACTGGCACAAAGAGAGACACATAGATCAATGGAACATAATGAAAAACCCAGAAATGGACCCAAAACTGTATGGTCAACCAATCTTTGACAAAGCAGGAAAGAATATCCAATGGCAAAAAGGCAGTCTCTTCAACAAATGGTGTTGGAAAAACTGAAGAGAAATATGCGAAAGAATGAAAGTAGGTCACTTTCTCACACCATATACAAAAATAAATTCAAAATGGATGAAAGACCTAAATGTGAGACAGGAAACCATAAAAATCCTAGAGGACGGCAGAGGAAATAAACTCTTTGAAATTGTCTGTAGCAACTTCTCACTAGTGAGGTCTTCTCAGGTAAGGGAAACGAAAACAAACGTGAAATATTCAGACTCCGGTAAGACAAAAAAAACCTCTGCACTGAGAAGGAAACAATCAAAAAAGCTAGAAGACATCTTTCAGAATGGGAGAAGAGGTTTGCAAATGACATATCTGATAAGGGGATAGTATCCAAAATCTATAAAGAACTTATTTATAAAATTGAACACCCAAAAACAACTCGGGGCGCCTGGGTGGCTTAGTCGGTTAAGCGTCCGACTTTCGCTTAGGTCATGATCTCGCGGTTCGTGGGTTCGAGCCCCGCATCCGGCTCTGTGCTGACTGCCAGCTCAGAGCCTGGAGCCTGTTTCAGTCTGTGACTCCCTCTCTCTCTGACCCTCCCCTGCTCACAAAAAAAAAACATTAAAAAAAAAAAACAACTCAGTTAAAATATGGACAGAGCATGAATAAGACATTTTTCCAAAGAGGAAATCTAGATGGCTGACAGATGAAAAGATACTCACCATCACTGATCATCAGAAATACAAATCAGAACTACAATGAGGTATCACTTCACATCCATCAGTATTGCTGAAACTAACATAGGAAACAACAGACGTTGGCAAGGATGTGGAGAAAGGGGAACCCTTTTACACTGTTGATGGGAATGTAAACTGGTCCAGCCACTCTGGAAGACAGCATGGAGGTTCCTCAAAACGTTACAAATAGAACTACCCTATGATCCAGCAATTATACTACTAAGTGTTTACTCAAAGGATACAAAATTACTGATTCAAAGGGATACATACACTCTGATGTTTACAGCAGCACTATCAACAATAGTCAAATTATGGAAAGAGCCCAATGTCCATCAACTGATGAATGGATAAAGAAGAA
Source organism: Crocuta crocuta (assembly GCF_008692635.1). Classification (NCBI taxonomy): domain Eukaryota; kingdom Metazoa; phylum Chordata; class Mammalia; order Carnivora; family Hyaenidae; genus Crocuta; species Crocuta crocuta. The sequence goes on from NW_027551570.1 coordinate 1,169,360, forward strand.
GTGGTATATATACATATGTATGTACATATACAATGGAATAGTACTCAGCCCTAAAAAAGAGTGAAATCTTGCTATTTGCAAGGACATGAATAGGGCTAGAGAGTATTACACTAAACAAAATAAGTCAGAGAAAGACAAATACCCTATGATTTCACTTATATGTGGAATTTAAGAAACAAAACAGATGAACATGGGGGGAAAAGAGCAAGGCAAACCATAAAGCAGACTCCTAATTATAGAAAACCAACTGAAGGCTGCTGGAGGGGAGGTGGGTGGGGCATTGGGCTAAATGTGTGATGTGTATTAAGGAGGGCATTTGCTGTGATGAGTGCTGGGTATTGTATGGAGGTGAGAAATCACTAAATCCTACACACGAAACTAATAAAACACTGTATGTTAACTAACTGGAATTTATGTAAACTCTTGAGACTACAAAAAAAAAGAGAGAGGTACCAATGGCATACATTTGATTTCTCAAAGTGTAAGAATATGAGAAAAATCTGAAAGCAAGGTGAGGAATCTAGGTAAGAGACAGAATGAGCAGATAACAAAATATATAAAGTGTGAATAATGATGACAAAGGAAAGCCAGATGAGGTGATATCACAGATTACAAAGGGGGATGAAATATTTTAGAAGGCGTAAACATCAAAATAATATCCACCTTTCTGAGAGTAAGCCAAAGAACAAATGAGGTCAGGACCTTTGTAAGAACAGTTTGAAGAGTGTGGCAAATAGAATTCAGATTTCTGGATGTTCAGCAAAGATGAAAAGTAAAGATTAGAATACAGGGGGTGCTTCGGTGGCTCAGTCAGTTAAGTGTCCAACTTCGGCTCAGGTCATGATCTCACAGTTCGTGGGTTCGAGCCCCGCATCGGTCTCTGTGCTGACAGCTCAGAGCCTGTAGCCTGCTTCAGATTCTGTGTCTCCATCTATCTCTGACCCTGCCCTGCTCACGCTGTCTGTCTGTCTGTCTGTCTCTCTCTCTCTCTCAGAAATAAATAAAACATTAAAAAAAGAGATTAGAAGACAGTAAATATCAAATGCTTTTGCCACTATCATTTCAAAAATTCTCACTGCATAGTAAAGGAGAAATATACAAGAGCGTGAAAGGAAAAAATGTGGATGTGTGTGTTAGAATTGGAGGGAAAAAAATTAAAATATTGACTATGCAATAAATAATTACATGCATATATAATATCTGAAAGATGAGTGAGAAGGAAAAAAGATAGTGAACTAACCTTAAAATAACTTTAAAGATCGAAAGAAGAATGTGTAAAGGTACATAGCAGTCAACTGTTAAATGGGCAGCCTGGAAAAGAAGTGTTATGAATTTAGATATTATTAGAACTTGCTTCAGTTTCTGCATCTGAGCATCTCTTGATGCCTTACCAGCAAGGTTACATTTTTCCATACAGCTTGGAATATGTGGAAGAGGTTAAATAATGACCTGCTGCAATTTGACCTTTGTAAGGTACTTCCATAAGAGACGGAAAAATACCTGAGCTTCTTTTCAATTAGCTTACCTTGGTTCGGAGAGTTAAAGACAAACCTGGGGTGGGGGTGGGGAATCTCTCCTAACCTAAAAGCTCTTTTTCCTCATATGAGTTCTGTAACTCAGCCAGGTTATTGAAAATTTAACGTCTTTAAAAAAATCGTTGGTTCTCCTCTTCCTCCCTTCCTCCCCTTGACCCCCCATGAACATTGCAGTCATCAGGATCAATTTGGTATGTTTAGATTTTCCAAGGCAGTTGATTTGTTCTGAGTACAAGTGTGCAAGCACATTTCTCTCCATGATTAAATGGAACGAGTACACCTCTGACACCCAAAAACACAAGCTTTATTTTTCTGAAATGGATCAATAAGAATAATCTTCTGTATTGAGTGTCACTACCGGCTACTCCTTATTTGTGCACAGACAATAGTTTCCCTCTGAGTCTCCAAGTAGATTACTCCATACATTATTCTCAACAAATACAGCTGAATCATTTAGAGTTCACTTGGGCTCTGATTAGACACACTGATACAGGAGGAACACATCAGAGACCAGATAGCATATATCATCACAGATCTATTAAATATATCGTTAGAATTAGGGGCGTCTGGGTAGCTCAGTCATGATCTCACAGTTCGTGAGTTCAAGCCCTCCAAGGGGCTCTGTGCTGACAGCTCAGAGCCTGGAGCCTGCTTCGGAATCTGTGACTTCCTCTCTCTCTGCACCTCCCCCACTCATGTTCTGTCTCTAAAAATAAATAAATGCTAAAAAAAACCTTTTTAAAGAATTAAATGAATATAATCTCTGAATGTTACTAGACTGGTGAAATGTTCTTTGCTCCTCCTTCTTGGTAAAGAGCCTGGCAGGAATATAGAAAAGTCAAAATATGCAGGATGGACATTCCTAAGATTTAACTAGATAGGCAGGGTGGGAGAAGTTCTACTGTCTTATTTTGGTGAAGTGTTATGAAGGGTTGGAACTACACTTTCAAATTTCCAAAATCTATCTACTTGATTAACGTTTGGAGCTGAGATTCACTGGCATTTAGATTATCGAGTCTCAAGATCATGAACAAGAGAACTAGGAAATTAATTAAGCATAATTATGACATGATCTCAAAAAACCATTACACCAAAAGTGAGTAGTGTTAAGCAACTAACATGTTCAAGATGTTGGCGGCAACAAAGATGATGGAGTTGTAGATTACAGCACTATAGTGTTTCTTACAACTTTACAATACAGATATTCTCACAACTTTCTTAAAACTTCAAATGTCTCACAAAAGTAAATAGTTTGCAACTCTCTCACTCCCAGCAAATTGGAAGCATTTGATAGTGTGAGAAGGATTCTGCATGTCTCTCTGCCTAGAAGGGATTGAGGCTGCCACCTTTACTCTGGAAAGTTTGTGAACTCTGAATTGAGATAACAATCTTGCTCTTATTTTTTCCCCACATTTTTTTTTTCCCACATCCTTGCCAACACTTGTTTCTCGTCTTCTGGATTCTATCCATTCTAACAAGTGTGAGGTGATCGCTTATTTTGGTTTGGTTTTGTATTTCCCTGGTGATTAGTGACATTAGAGCAGCTTTTCATGTGTTTGTTGGCTATCTGTATGTCTCTTTTGGAAAATGTCTATTGAGGTCCTTGGCCCACTTTTAATCATTTTTTTGGGATTTTGTTGGGCTGTTTCACAATGATTTGTATAAGTTCTTCATAGATTTTCAATACTAATCCCTTATTTTCAATACTATCATTTGTGAATATCTTCTCCCAGTTTGTCATTTGGTATTGTTGATGGTTTCCTGGGCTACACAAAAGCTATTTCTTTTAATGTAGTCCCAAAAGTTTAGTTTTGCTTTTGATTCCCTTGCCTTAGCAGACCTATCTAGAAAAATATTGTTATGGCTGATGTCATAGAAAATATTACCTATGTTCTGTTCCAGGATTTGTATGGTTTTAGGTCTCACGCTTAGGTGTTTAATCAATTTTGAATTTATTTTTGTGTATGGTGTTAGAAAGTAGTCCAGTTTAATTCTTTTATAAACATCTGCCCAGTTTTTTCAACATCATTATTGAAAAGACTGGCTATTATGCATTGTATATTCTTATCTCCTTTGTCATAGATTAATTGACCATGTCAATGTGTGTTTATTTTGGACGTCTTTTTGCTGTTCTATTGATCTTGCTTTTTTTTTTTTTTTTTTTAATCAATTTCACCACTCTTTTGACTGGAGCATTTATCATATACATTTAAAGTTATTACTAATAGCTATGTGTTATTGACATTTTTAAAATTTGTTTTCTTATTTGTAGTTCTTTATTTCTTCTTCTTTTGCTCTCTTTCATTGTGATTGATGAGTATAGTGTTTTGTTTGGCTTTCTTTCTCTTTTTCGTTTGTGTGCATCTATTATAGATTTGGGGTTTGTGGTTGCCATGATGTTCATATGTAACACTCCAAGAAAAAGTAGTCCATATTAATTTGATGGGAACTTAAGTTCAAATATATTCTAAAAAAAGAAAGAAAAAAGAAACCTTTTTATTAATATTTTTCTCATTTCTAATTATAGCAATTTCTTTTCCACTTAAAGCAGTCTCTACCATTTTTTTGGAAGGCTGGTTTAGTGGTGACAAACTCTATCTTTTGTCTGAGAGCCTTTTTATCTCCAAATCTGAATGATAACCTTGTTGGATAGAGTGTTCTTAGTTGTAGGTTTCTCCTTTCAGCACTTCGACTATATCATGGCACTCCCTTCTGTTCTTTTCCCTTGTGGTAACTTTTTGTTTCTCTTGCTGCGGTTAATTTTTCTTTAACATTTGACATTTTGGTTATTATGTGCCATGGTGTGGACCTCCTTGGGTTCCTGTTTTGAACTCTCTCTGCTTCCTGGACTTGGATGTCTATTTCCTTCCCCAGATTAGAGAAGTTTTCATTATTATGTCTTCAAATAAATTATACATGTGTTTCTCTCTCTCCTTCTTCTTCTGGAATCCCTATAATCTGAATGTTTGTTTCCTTGATTTTGTTCAAAAGATCTCTTAATCTGTCCTCATTTAAAATTTTTTTTCTCTTTGTTGTTTAGCTTGTGTGCTTTCCATTGTCCTGTCTTCCACATTGCTGATATGTTCTTCTATATCCTCTAATCTACCCTTGATTCCCTCTAGTGTGCCTTTTGTTATTGTACTCTTCAACTCTCATTAGTTCTCTTCTAAAAAAAATATTGTTTGTTTGTTTATTTATTTATTTGAAGAGCAAGTGTAGGGGAGGGACAGAGAGAGAGAGAGAGAGAGAGAGAAGAGAGAGGAGAGAGGAAGGAGAGAATTCCAAGCATCCCAAGAATTTCTGTTATCAGCTCAGAGCTCACTGGGTCTTGAAATTGTGACCACAAGATCTTGACCGGAGCCAATATCAGTTATGATCTGAGCCAATATCAAGAGTCAGACTCTTAACTGACTGAGCTACCCAAGTGCCCCTGATTAGTTCTTTTTAACATTTTATATTCTTATTGAAGGTCTCACTGAGTTCCTCCATTGTTTTCTTCAGCCCACAGAGTATCTTTATGATTATTATTTTAAATTCTTTATCAGGCATATTGTTTATCTTTGTTTTATTTAGTTCTTTTTTCTAACTTTTTTCTGGTTCTTTCTTTTGGAGCACACCCTATCTCCTCCTTTTACTAAACTTTCTGTGTTTGTTCCTATGGATTAGGCAAAATGACTATTTTTCCTAAAGTGGGAGAAATGGTCTTGTGTATGGTGTCTCTTAGGCAGACTATACATACTTGGTGATTTGCTGACTGTCTGGAGCTCTGGCTATATTTACTAGTTACTCTTTTATTATTATTTTTTTAAATGTTAATGTTTTATCTATTTCTGAGAGAGAGAGAGAGAGAGAGAGAGAGACAGCATGAGCAGGGGAGGGTCAGAGAGAGAGAGGCAGACAGAATCTGAAGCAGGCTTCAGGCTCTGAGCTAGCTGTCAGCACAGAGCCCGACGTGGGGCTTGAACCCACTAACGGTGAGATCATTACCTAAGCTGAAGTCGGACCCTTAACTGACTGAGCCACCCAGGCGCCCCTAGTTACTCTTTTAAACCATGGTGTTTTATAGGAAGAAGAAAAGGAAGGAAGGAAGGAAGGAAGGAAGGAAGGAAGGAAGGAGGGAGGGAGGGAGGGAAGGAAGGAAGGACGGAAGAAAGGGAGGAAGGGAGGAAGAAAGGAGGGAAGGAAGGAAGAAATGAGGGAGGGAGGGATGGAAGGAAGGAAGGAAGAAAGGGAAAGAAAGAAAGAGAGAAAGAGAGAGAGAAAGAGAGAATGAAGGAAAGAGAATGAAGGAAAGAGAATGAAGGAAAAAATTTTAAGGAGATAAAATTTTTTAAAGAGAACCAGAAAGAAAAAAACAAGTCCTAAAATTTAAAAAAAGACAAATTTTTAAAAGTAAAATAATAATAATAATTTCAATAAAAGCTCAGAAAACTGTATTTTGTTTCTTATGCTCCAGCACCACACACAAGGTAGCTGGTGTGGGCTTGTGGAGCCTGGGCTTGCTGAGGTAGACAAGGAAAGAATGTTCCACAGTTCTTTGGCCCTTTTAAACCATAGTTCTTTTTCTGCGCCTCAGCATAACCAGGGTTGGTGTGGATTTGAGGATCATGGGTTTGCTGAGGTAGAAAGCTTTCTTTGATAATCTGACCCACCTCTTATAGTGGCCAGACCCTGTTTAAGTCTGGGCTTTTATTTTATTTTAATTTTATTTTTTTAATGTTTTATTTTTATTTTTGAGAGAGAGAGAGAGAGAGTGTGAACAAGGGAGGGTCAGAGAGAGAGGGAAACACAGCATCTGAAGAGACGCCCCAGGCTCTGAGCTAGCTGTCAGCACAGAGCCCAACATGGGGCTCAAACCCACGAACTGTGAGATCACAACCTGAGCCAAAGTCAGATGCTTAACTGACTGAACCACCCAGGTGCCCCAAGTCTATCTGGGCTCTTAATTTGACAGGGAGAGAGGTTTCCTAAGGTTCCTTGACCCTTTTAAATTTGGCTTCTTTCTCTGTGACCCAGTATGACTAGGGCTGGTATAGGCTTCTAGATGCTGGGCTCACTGGTGTCCAGTTCACTAAGATGACTGGACCCAATAGTTTATTTTTGCTTATATTTGGAAACATTTCTAGAAATATGTTGCTGTGGCCATTGCCAGAGAAATCACTGCCTGTGCTCTCTTCTAGGATGTTTATGGTTTTGATTCTTACACTTAGGTCTTTAATCCATTTTGAGTTTATTTTTGTGTATGATATAAGAAAGTGGCCCAATTCCATCCTTTTTCAGGTAGCTGACCAGTTTTCCCAACACCTTTTGTTGAAGAGCCTGTCTTTTTCACATTGAATATTTCCTGCTTGGCAAAAATTAATTGACCATATAATTGTGGGTTAATTTCTGGATTATCTATTCCATTGATCTATGTGTTTTTTTGCCAGTACCATACTGTTTTGATTTACTATAGCTTTGTAATATAATCTGAGGTCTGGAGTTGTTATATCTCCAGCTCTTCTTTCCTTTTCCTGGTGTGCTTTTGCTATTCGGGGTCTTTTGTGGTTACATACAAATGTTAGGCTTGTTTGTTCTAGTTGTGTGAAAAATTCTGGTGGTATTTTGATAGAGATTGCATTAGATGTATAGATTGCTTTGGGTAATATAGACATTTTAACTTTATTTGTTCTTCCAACCTATGAGCAAAGTATGTCTTTCCATTTCTTTGTGTCACCCTTATTTCGTAGATATTTTATGGTTATCAGAGTACATATATTTCATCTCTTCTGTTAGGTTTATTCCTAGGTGTCTTGTTATTTTAGGTGCAGTTGTAAATGAGGTTGTTTTTATTTCTCTTTCTACTGCTTTATTATTAGTGTATAAAAATGCTACAGATTTCTGCACATTGATTTTGTATCCTGTGACTTCACTGAATTCATTTATCAGTTCCAGTAGTTCTTTGGTGGAGTCTTTATGGTTTTCCACATATAGTATCATTTCATCTGCAAATAGTGAAAGTTTTACTTTCTCCTTATCAATTTGGTTATTTTTGTTGTCTGGTTGCTGTGGCTAGGACTTCCAGTACTGTGTTGAATAAAAGTGGTGAGAATGGACTTTTTTGTCTTATTCTTGACCTTAGGGGGAAAGCTCTCAATTTTTCCCCATTGAGTAAGATGTCTGTTATAGGTTTTTCATAAATGGCCTATATTATGTTGAGGTATGTTCCCTCTAAACCTACTTTGTTGAGAGGTTTTATCATGAATGGTTATGCATTGCCAGATCCTTTTTCTGTGTCTCTTGAAATAATCATATGATTTTTATCCTTTCTCTTATTGATGTGATGTATCACATTGATTGATTTTTAAATATTGACCCAAATTTGCATCCTGGGAATAAATTCCACTTTATCATGGTGGGTGATCTTTTTAGTGTATTGTTAGATTCTGTTTGCAAGGGTTCCATTGAGAATTTTTGGATCAATGTTGGTCAGAGATATGGGCCTATGGTTTTTTTTGTCTTTGTCATGTTTTATATGGTTTTTGGTACCAGAGTGATATTGATATCATAGAATGAATTCAGAAGTGTTCCTTCTATTTTTTGGAATACTTTGAGTAGAACAGTTATTAAAATGTTCTTTAAATGTTTGGTACAATTTGTCTGTGAAGCCCTCTGGTCCTGGACTTTGTTTGTTGGGAGTTGTTTGATTACTGATTCAGTCTCCTTGCTGGTAATTAATCTGTTCACGTTTCCTGGCACTTTCTGCTTCAGTTTTGCTAGGAAATATGTTTCTAGGAACCTACCCAATTCCTTTAGGTCAAATCTTTTGGCATATAGATTTTCATAATCTCTCACAGTTGTATTTCTTTGGTGTTGGTTATTTCTTCTCTTTCATTTGTAGTTTTGTTTGTTTGAGCCCCACCCCCGCCCACCTCCCAAAACACATTCTGTCTCTTTGATGAGTTTAGGCAGAAGTTTATCAATTTTGTTGATCTTTTCAAAGAACTACCTCCTAGTTTCATTGATCTGTCCTTTTTTTAGTCTCTGTTTTTGAGCTACTATTGCTCTTTAATGATTCCTTCATTTTGTTTAGTGATACACTTGAATTTCTTACTCTCTATTTTTTTGCATATCTTTTACTGTTTTTTTTTTAATTTGTAGTTACCATTTGATTTATATATAACATCTTCTGCATATAGCAATCTATTTTTTTGATGTTTTTTTATTTATTTCTGAGAGAGAGAGAGAGAGAGAGAGACCATGTCAGCAGGGGAGGGTCAGAGAGAGAGACACAGAATCTGAAACAGGCTCCAGGCTCTGAGCTAGCTGTTAGCACAGAGCCTGACACAGGGTTCAAACCCACAAACCGTGAGATCATGACCTGAGCTGAAGTTGGACACTTAACTGACTGAGCCACCCAAGTGCCCCTATAGCAATCTGATGGTTGCTTAATTTTGAACTTATTTTTTATTCTTCTGCCCTGTAAGTTTCAGATATTTGGTATTCTGTGGGTTTTTTTGTTTGTTTTTGTTTTTGTTTTTGAGAGAGAAAGATAGGGGGAGAAAACCTCAGATATTCGGTATCCTATTTTTTTGAGAGAGAGAGAGAGAGAGATGTGGGAAAGGGAGAAAACCAGCACAGAGTCCTACATGGGGTTTAAATTCATGAACCATGAGATCTTGAGCTGAGTCAAAATCAAGAGTTGGACACAACCAACTGAGCCACCCAGGCACCCTGGTACCATATTTTACATTCTTTTATTTTGTGCTTCTCTTTGATTCTTACAGATCTACTTTTTTTTTTTTTTTTTTTTTTACTCTTACTTATGGTTTCAGTTTTCTACTCAGAGTCCTCCTTAATATTTCTCATAGAGCTTGTCTAGTGGCATGAATTCTTTTAACCTTTGTTTGTCCAGAAAACGCTTTATCTCCCCTTCTATTCCAAATGGTGGCCTTGATGTATAGAGTACTCTTGGCTACAAATTTTACCCTTATAGCACTTTGAATATATCACTCCCATCCCTTCTGGCCTGCAAAGTTTCTGCTGAAATTCAGCTGACAGCCTTATGGGGTTCTTTTTGTATGCAACTGTCTTCTTTTGCAACCTTTAAAATTCTGTTTTTTAATGTTTTTTATTTTTGAGAGAGAGACAGAGTGTGAGTCAGGGAGGGGTACGGGGGGGGGGGGGGCAGATTCTGAAGTAGGCATAGATTCTGTGCTGTCAGCACAGAGCCTGACACGAGGCTCAAACTCACATGCTGTGAGATCATGACCTGAGCTTAATTCGGAAGCTCAACTGACTGAGCCACCCAAGTGCCCATAAAATTCTTTTTTATCATTATTTTTTTTTACCTTGTTAATTACTATGTGTCTTGTTGCAGACCTCCTTGGGTTGAGTTTGTTGGAGGTATCTAGGTGCCTTTTGAATCTGGATTTGTTTCCCTTGCCAGATTTGGGAAATGTTCAGCTATTATTTCATCAATACATTTTCTGTCCCCCTTTCTTGCTCTTCTCTTCTGTGATTCCTATAATGCAAATGTTATTATGCTTGATGGTGTCACTGAGTTCTCTAAGTCTGTTTTTATTGTTCGGTGTTTATTTCTTACCTGTGCAGCTTGATTACTTTTCATTATTCTATGCTTCAGGTCACTAATATGTTCCTCTGCTCCCTGTAGGCTACTCTTTATTTTATCAATTGTATTCTTAATTTCTTTTATTTAGTTCTTTGTCTCTGATGTAATTTCTTATTGCTTTGTCAATGGTCTCACTGCTCTCCTCCACCATTTCTGGAGTCCAGTGAGTATTTTCACTACTTTATTTTATTGTCAAGTGGGTTTCCATACAACACCCAGTGCTCATCCCCACAAGTGCCCTCCTCCATGCCCATCACCCCACCCCTCCCCCCCACACCCATTAGTCCTCAGTTTGTTCTCAGCATTCAAGANATTGTTGGTGTATATAAATGCAATCGTATAATCACTACTTTAAATTCTCAATCAGGCATATTATTTATTTCTGTTACACTTGGGATGTGTGACAGATTAGGCTGTGATTTGGGCCTATTCTTTCATTTTGGATTTACTTCTCTGTCTCTTCATGTTGTTTACCTCTCTGTGTCTGTTTCTGTATTTTAGGAAAGTCAGCTACATCTGCTCTTGAAAATAGTGGCTTTGTGTAGAAGAGGTCCTATAGTTCCCTGCAGTGCAACGTTCCCTATTCACCAGTACTTAACACTTCATGGGAGTCTCCTATGTGTGTTGCTTGCCTCATGCTGTTGTGTCTGAGTTGCTTTTCCTTTCAGTCCTGAGGGCTGAACTAACTCTCAACCTGTGGGGGTTATGTTTGCTGTCTGTGATGTTAGTGAGACCTAGGCAGGTCCGCTCTGAGGGGCGCATGACTGCAGAAGGGCTTGGACATGGGGTGGCAGTGTTAGCAAAATTTTCACTGAGCCACTAGTCCTCATCCCAAGCCTCCCTGAAGCATGGTGGAAGCTGGGGCCATGGCAGCCAGAAGTGCGCACTGTGTGTCTGCTGGGTACCTGGACAGGGTATGCTTGGCATTACCAAAATTTGCACTGAGCCACTAGTCTTAGGCCAGATCCCTGAGAGCCTGGTGGTTGCCAGGGGAATGGTGTGTGGGGAAGGGTTGGCTGGATGGGGCATATGTGGCATTAACAAAATTTGCAGAGCCCAGGGCCGAGGCCAACAGATTTGAGTAGGTCAGTCCTCAGGAGAACTTGTGGGTGGGGCACATTGCTAGCAAGTGTCTGCTCAGAGCCACCTCCTGCAGGTGGCTCTAAGTTTATGCTGGGGAGGGTGCATGGGGGAGGAAAATGATCTCTGCCAGTTCTTTTGTTCTAGGAGCAGTTCTCCAATAGGCTCCGGAATCAATATAAACAGATTTCCCTCCCCCTTTGCCCCAGATGTTGTGCAAACTATGACTTCTATGTTGCCCCTCCCCAGCTATCGCTAGCCCTCCTGGCTCGCCCAGTTCTGAGCCAGCTGGCCTTAAACCTCCAGGCTCCAAGTTCCACTGGTTTTACAAAACGCACAGAATCCTTCCCCTCATTTTCAGGGCCAGAAGTTCTGGGGATTTGTTTTCTCTGTGTGGACTCTCTGGGGCTTTCCCGTCTTAGCACCTCCACCGCTCCCTCCCTCCTGCAGGCAATATCCAACCATCCTTTCTGACCTTCCTACCTTCTCTGATGTGGCTTCTTCTCTACACTTAGTTGTGGAGTTTGTGCTGTCAGTCTTCGGATTGCTCTCTGGCTTATTTACTCAGATGTGAGCGACATATAGTTATAAACACACGCTGAGGTGAGGTTAGTGTCCTCCTACTTCTGCCATCTTCCAAAACCTCTCGCTAGTTCATCTTTTAAACCGTGGAAATTTTTCTGTGCCCAAGGACAGAGGGATCTGTTCCAAGTCCCTCAATCCTATCCTTGCGCACCACCATCCTCGGCATGGGACGTAGGGATCCCTTTTGTTACCGTGTCTCTTTCTCTCTTGCTGTTTTCTCTCTTTGGTTGTTCAGGGGCTGTTCAGCCAGCCATAATTCTTTTTCAGGAGAAGTTGTTGTATTAATAGGTGTACTTGGGGCTGTTCTGTCGAAGAGGTGAGTTCTGAGACTTCTTACATCGCCATCTCGAACCAGGACTGAGAATCAAGTTTTTATTCTTTTCCATGTGAATATCCAGTTTCCCAGAACCATTTCTAGGAGTGACTATCTTTTCTACGTTGAATATTTTTGGCTCCCTTGTCAAAGATTAGTTGACTGTATATGCCTGGGTTTATTTATGAGCTCTCAATTCAGTTCCATTGGTATATTTATCTGTTTTTTTTTTGGGAGTACCATACTGATTTAATTACTATAGCTTTATATTATATTTTTTTGATGTTTGTTTATTTTTGAGAGAGAGAGTACATGCATGAGCGGGGGATGGGAAGGGTGAGAGAGTCACAGACTCTGAAGCAGGCTCCAGGCTTGGAGCTGTCAGCACAGATCCCAATGCAGAGCTCAAACTTATGAGCCAGGAGGTCATGACCTGAGCTGAGGCCAGATGCTCAACCAACTGAGCCACCCAGGTGCCCCACTATAGCTTTATATTATAGCTTTAATTCAACAAGTGTGATGCCTCAAGATTTCTTTTTTCTTAGGATTTCTTTCGCTATGCAGTGTCTTTCGTGGCTCCATATAAATTTTAGAAGTGTTTTTTCTGTTTCTATGAAAAATGTCATTGGTATCTTGATAGGGATTCCATTTACTCTCTAGATGGCTAGTGGTAGTATGGACATTTTAAGAATATTCTTCTAATCCATGATCATGGACTGCCTTTCCAGTTATTTGTGTTGTCTTTGATTTCTTTCATCAGTGTCTTACATTTTTTAGAGAATTTTCACCTCCTTGCCTAGGTTATTCCTAAGTATTTTATTGTTTTTGATGCCATTATAAATGAGATCGGTTACTTGCTTTTTCAAAACATTGTTAGTGTACAGCAACACTGATGATTCTGTATGTTAATTTCATACTCTGCAATTTTTCTAACTTTGATTAGTTCTAACAGTTTTTTCCTTGAGTCTTTTGGATTTTCTATGCAAATAGAGATAATTTTACTTCTCATTTCAACTCGGATGCCTTTTCTTTCTTTCTCTTGCCTGATTGCTACAGCTAGGTCTTCAGGTACTGCACTGAGTAGGAGAAGTGAGAGTGGGCATCCTTCTTTTGTTCCTGACATTGAAGGAAAAGTTTTCAACCTTTTATCTTTGAGCATGATAGCTGTGTGTTTGTCATAGATTACCTTCACTACATTGATATATGTTTCTTCTATGCCTAATTTAAGTGGTTTTTATTATGAATAGATTTTGAATTTTGCCAAATACTTTTTCTGTGTCTTTGGGAATGATCATATTATTTTTTTCTTTTACTAATGGAATGTATATTGCATTGATTGATTGGCATATGCTGAACCCCTCTTGCATCCCAGGGATAAATCCCACTTGATAATGGTAAATGATCCTTTGAATCCTTCTGAGTTTGCTGGATCACATTGAATTCACTTTATTAATAAATATTCTGTTGAGAATGTTTGTATCTATATTTATTTAGAGATAGAAGCCTATAGTTTCTGGTAGTGTCCTCATCTGGTTTGATATCAGGATAATGCTGTTCTCATCAAATGAGTTTGGGATGGCTCATGCCTTTTGGATTGTTGTTGGGAGCCGTTTTCTGAACTCCTATGTTGAGTGAGAACTCCTTTTGAGGGTAAGGTAAGTTGCAGGGACTCTGTCAGATGGCGATTCAGATTTTCACTCACACCCAATTATTTAGGCTTGAGTACCAACCCCCAAGTCACCTTCTTAATTGATATTAGGAGTGACTCATTCTGGCTTTGATATGCTGGTTGCACTTTGTGAAGGAACTTACTGTAGGAACTTCTTCTTTTTTTTTTTTAATTTTTTTTTAATGTTTTATTTATTTCTAGGAGAGAGAGAGACAGCGTGAGCAGGGGAGGGTCAGAGAGAGAGGGAGTCACAGACTGAAACAGGCTCCAGGCTCTGAGCTGGCAGTCAGCACAGAGCCCGACGCGGGGCTCGAACCCACAAACCGCGAGATCATGACCTAAGCGAAAGTCGGACGCTTAACCGACTAAGCCACCCAGGCGCCCCTGTAGGAACTCCTTTTGTGGTTATGGTAGCAACATTGCATTCCTGAAAGACCTGTTTTTATTAATACCTCACATTAAGCGATGAGCGGGCTGTTCACCCCTGCTCACAAGAACTAATTTTTGCCTTTACTATGCTAATGCCACCTCTGGGCTGTTCCCCATACTTTTGCATATCAATGTTCTGGAGAATCTTTATTGATCAAGGTATTTACCATCAGAATGCCACTTCTGGGCTGTTCCCCATCCTTTTGCATATCAACGTTCTGCAAAGTCTTTATTGATAAAAGGATTTATCATCAGAGTGTCACTCCTGTGCAATCCCCGAAACACTAACTCATAAAATACAGTTGAATCTCAGACAGTGCAGATAGGCCTGGCTGGTCACCAGAAAGAATCTTGTGCCTCTCTCATCCCTCCCTCGCCAATACTGTCCATCCTTTGAAGAGTCAAAAATGAAGTCCTCCATTAAGAGCAACCTCGGGCTGCACGTAGCCCCAGTCCCAGTTCCAGGAAAAGCCTCAGACTGTTCAAGGCAAAAGCCATCCTCGGACCGCCCTCAGTTCAGCTAATCAAAAAGAAAAAGAAACATTCCTATGGTCTGAGTCAAGGCTGGAAACTGCAGATACAAACTAGCCAATTTCTCACCGCTTGTCTGAACCCCACGTGGGCCCTTTGAACTCACCTCACAATTGGTCATTTTCAAAGGATTCTCAAAGGTCATGATTGGGTCCCACCAAAAGGAATGAACACCTCACAGATACTGAATGGTCAAAGCTGTTACCAGGGGTGCTGTACAATTGTAATTGGTGCTTATGTGATGACGCTACATGTACTGTAACACCCCCATCCCTTACTCCTTAAAAACCCTGTTCGCTATTGTTCCTGGCTTCACCTTGCTGCCATGACACCGGTAGGCTGGTGAGCCCCTGCTCGAGCTTATAATGAAGACCCTTTTGTATTTGCATCGGTGCCAGCTCCTTGGAGGTCTCTGGGACTTGCAATTCGGGCACACCACCTTCAGTGACCCCTGGACCCGGTGGTAGTGGGATTCTAGCAGATTATTTTGGTTTGGTTTTGGTTTTGGTTTTTAGAGTTTCATAGGGGTGCCTAGGTGGCTCAGTCAGTTGAGTATCTGACTCTTGAATTTGGCTCAGATCATGATCTCATGGTTCATAGGTTTGAGCCCCACATTGGGCTCCATCCTGACAGTGTGGAGCCTGCTTGGGATCCTCTCTCTCCTCTCTATTGCTCCTTCCCCCTCCCACTCTAAATGAATAAACTGAAAAAAAATAAAGAGTTTGAGAATAATTGGTGTTACATCTTTAAATGCTTGGCACAATTCACCAGTAAAGCCATCTGGTGTTGGGTATTTCTTCACTGGTAGACTTTTTATTACAGATTCAATTTCCTTATGTGTAATAGGTCTAAAAGGTCTGAAGGATCATTTCTTCATGATTAATCTTCTGGTTTGTATATTTCCAATAATTTTTCCATTTGTTCTTGGTTGTCCAGTTTGTTGTTGTATATTTGCTCATAGTAGCATCTTATGATCCTTTGTATTTCTGTGGTATTATTTTTAATGTCTCCTTTTTCGTTGATAATTTTGTTGATTTAGATCCCTTTTTTTCCTCTTCATTCGTACAGCTAATACTTAATTTTTTTTTTCAGTAAACCAACTCTTGGGGCAGTTAATCTTTTCTTTTGTTTTCCTGTTCTATATTTGAGTAATTTATGTTCTAATATTTATTATTTACTTCATTTTGCTAATGTTGGACTCAGTTTCTTCTTTTTCTATCCTATATGGGATATTTCTTATTTTTTACTATGAACATTTCTCTTAGAACTGCTTTTGCTATATCCCAAAAGTTTGGGTATATTGTATTTCTGTTTTTAGTTGTCTCAAGAAACCTCTTTCTCCTTTAGTTTGTTCTTGATTCATTTGCTGTTCAGGAGAGTGTTGTTTGATTTCCATGCATTCATGAATTTTCCAGTTTTCCTCTAGTTATTGATTTCTGATATCATCCGTTGTAGTCAGAATTTTACTTGGTGTTTTAGTCTTATATTTGCTAAGGCCTGTTTTGTAGTCTGACATATGGTTTATTCTTTAAAAAGTTCCATGTGCATTTAAGAAGAATCTGTATTCTACCATTTGTCAGATAAAATGTTCTGTATTTATCTATTAGGTGCATTTGGTCTATAGAGTTGAAATCCACTCTTTCCTTACTGATTCTCTATTCAGATGGGCTGTCTGTTGAGAGTGGTGTAGTAAAGTCCCCAATTCTTACTGTATTATAGCTCGTTTCTCCATTTAGCTTTGTTTGTTTTGCTGTATATATTTAGGTCCTCTGATGTTGGACACATATTTATAATTTTTATATATTCATAAATGATTAATTTTGTCATATAATGATTTTGCCTCTTTTTACCATTTTTAACCTAAACTTCCATTTTGTCTGATAGAAGTATAGCTACCTCTGTTTTTTGTTGTTGCTATCATTTGTTTGAAATCTCTTTTCAGTTCTTCACTCTAAGCGTATATTTAAGGCTAAGTTAGTTTCTTGTAGCCAGTATATCAATGTATCTTCTTATTTATTTTACTCATTCAGCCATTCTGTATCTTTTGATTAATAATTTAATACTTTGATGTGCAATTAGTGATAGATAAGGACTTATTGCCATTATGTTAGTTAATTGATTTCTGGATGTTTTGTAGATCCATTGTTCCTTATTACTTATCTTGCTCTCTTTTATGTTTTGATGTCCATCAGTAGGTGTTGACTTCTTCATCACCTTCTTTTGTGTAATTGCTTAGGTTGTTCCATTGTGCTATGAAGCTTACATAACAACTTCAATAGAATTTCTAAACTTTATACTTGTATTTCTCCACCACCTCACATTTCAGATCTTTGCTGTTACAATTTACATATTTTATATTGTGTAACTAATAAGATTTTGGTTATGGTTATTTTTAATATATTTATCTTCACTTTAGAGTTGTAAGTGAATTATGCACCACCACTGCCATGTTACAGAATCTAATTTTAACAATTTACCATTACCAATGAGTTTTATGCTACCTTTTTAATGTTTTTATGATGTTAATTATCCCTGTGCTTTTACTGCCACTCAAAGAATTCCCTTTAGCATTTCTTATAAGTTGTCTAGCAGGAGTGAGTTGCCTCAGCTCTTGATTTTTTCAGGAAGTCTTTATCCTGCTGTCATTTCACCAGTTTCACCAAGTATAGGATTCTTAGTTGACAGTC